>NW_025745332.1:178591-200000 GCF_021184085.1 Oncorhynchus gorbuscha
CCTGCCCCACAACATCATTTGCTTTTGGGTGACAGTGAGAAGAACGTTAGGGTGAGAAGCACAATTCGACCTCAGGTATAAATTTTCCAGGTCCTTCCAGTCATTGGTAGCTAACAATGACCGTGTGGCATTAACCCTTATCAGTTGAAAGGTGTTTGCTAAGAGTTTGCATTGACTTCTCCCCATAGGAATACATTGCCTAAATTCAACCTGAAGTCTGTGGGTTTATGAATACCGTGTAGTTCTTTAGTGATCCGTGAGCCAGTATGAGGTCTACCTATGTTGATTCTAAGCTTCTGGATAGCAGAGTGGTTAAATCACTAAAGTGTTTTTCCAATGCCTGCCTGCAGTTTGATAGACAGTGCATTCAACCCTAGTGTTAAATCAGTCCAATTCTTAAGCATGGACTTAAAACTCAAGGGTTATAACAAAAACATAGCCCAGTGAGGTCATGTGTTGACTTATAGCTTCTATGTGCCAGCCAGATGCCTTAATTGATGTCTCAGGGCTGTTTGGGGTTAAAGTCAGATCTGTCCAAAACTTCATATGTGTGATTAAATGACAAACCCCATGAACTGTAAATCAGTCATTTTTTCCCATAAAATTTCAAAGGAAAACTAAATCACACAGACCACAACTTGGAAGGAGGACGTGTTAGAGTTTGTAGAGACAGACAATTACTCAACCAGATTGAAAAAGAACCAATCAGACCTAGAGTTCAGGCTTTAGAAACCTGTTATTTTCAGATTCGATAGTGCGTGGTGAGTTAGGTGGCTCTAGAAGGTTCTCGGACCGAGAAATAGCCTCGTACATTTGCAATGACTTCAATTCATTGACCATTACGAAAATGGCTGACATTTAGAAAAGTCTCAGAGACACAAGACTAGGTGCATTGGAAGTGAAACCGCTGAGCTTCCCATGAGAGACGGACCCCAACGTTTCGGTCCGATAGCTCATTCAAGGACCCAGCAGAAACATGTGGAAAAAAAGTGGATTTTCAGCACCAATTAGGGTTTGCTCTCAAGGCACCGAAGGACCTATCGAGCGAAGCTCGGGATTGGGGTCGCCTCACATAGGCCTTCACACATAATGTCCGACCTGGACCCGCAACTAGAACGTAACATGTGTTTTACGTTTTTATTATGTTTTTAAACTAAAAGGCGGCATGTGAATTATGGGCCTGCTCTGACATATATGATAGTTGGCTTCTAAATGAGTTGGAAAAAGTGGGTTTGGTGTCAATTGTGGTATCCAAGTTTGGTGTCAAAATGACATCTAATTGATGGACACTGACTTGCTAGTTGACTTTTGTACATTTGCAATATGTTTAGGAGAGGATATCTGAAATGGCATTCTGAGAGAATCAACACCAAAAATGGCATCACCATAGTCTCCAGACTGTGCCGAGTTCAACGAGGGCGCCCGGCCCGACCGTGGCTACGCTCCTGAGTGCAGTGACCTTAGAAGAAAAGCAGGGCCAAAATGAAGCCTGGCCCTCAATGTCATTTGCTTTTGGGTGACAGTGAAGGGCAAGATTAGGGTGAGAAGCTGGTCGACCCTCAGGTACGTTCTAAGGTCCTCCCGATCTGTGCAAGCTAGCACGCCTTGACCCTGTGGCATTAACCCTTAACAGTTAAAAAGAAGGTGTTTACATCAAAGAGTTTGATGACTTCTCTCCCCATAGGAATACATTGCCTGCACCTCTAATTCAACCTGAAGCCTATGTGATTTATGAATGCCTTATGGCACTATATTTCTATGACAGTCCATCATGAACCACACTATGAAGGTCTACCTGTGTGTCGATTCTAAGCTTCCTGGTGGAGCAACCAGAGTGGTTAGATTGACCAAAGAGGAGTTTGATGTATAACTTCAAAGGTGAAAATGACTGCATTCAACACTGTGTAGATCATAGATCAGTCAATTCTTAACTTAAAGACTTAAAACTCAGGATTCTGTAAGTATTTATGTCAATCAAGACATGTGTTTACTTATAGCTTCCTGTGCCAACCGGAAGTGCCTTTAATTGGGTAACACTGTCTGTTTTGAAGGAGTTAAAGAAGAGTCACACATCTCTCCAAAACTTCATATGTTGTGACCAGGTAACCCTCTCTTAAACTGTAAATCAGTCATTTCTCCCAGCAGATGTCAAGAAAAGCTCTCACACGCACACAGCAAGGATGGAGTGAAAAAGTGCAGTTCTCAAGAGACACAGAAAGCAGGCAATGGCATAAACATAATGTCTAGGCCGTGCCGAGTTCAACGAGATATCCCGCTTGACCGTAGCTCGCTCGGTCTGAGCGCAGCGACCATTAGAAATGGAGGCCCAAAATGAAGCCTGCCCACAACATCATTTGCTTTTGGGTGACAGTGAGAGAACCGTTAGGGTGAGAAGCACAATTCGACCTCAGGTATGTTCCTAAGGTCCTTCCGATCCGTGCAAGCCTAACATTGACCGTGTGGCATTAACCCTTAATAGTTAAAAGAAGGTGTTTACTTCAAGAGTTTGCATTGACTTCTCTCCCCATAGGAATACATTGCCTTTACCCCTAAATTCAACCTGAAGTCTATGGGTTATGAGATGCCGTATGAACCTGTCTTTGGTAACAGTCCATCAGGCCAGTATGGGGTCTGCCCATGTTGATTCTAAGCTTCCTGGACCAACCGTGAAGTGGTTAAAATCACCCTAAAAAAGTGTTTTTCCAGTACCTGCCTGCTGATTTGATGAGCCAGTGCATTCAACCCTGTGTAAATCAGTCAATTCTTAGCGTGAGGACTTAAAACTCAAGTTCTGTAAAACATAGCCCAGTGAGGATATGTGTTAGGCTTATAGCTTCCTGTGCCCAGCCGGAAGTGCCTTAATTGGTGTCTCAGGGGCTGTTAGAGGTTAAAAAAGTCAGATCTGTCAAAACTTCATATGTGTGATTAGGCAAACCCCATGAACTGTAAATCTGATCATTTTCCCATAAAATTTACAAAGGAAAACTAAATCACACAGACACACAACTTGGAAGGAGGGCATTATTGGGGTTTGTAGAGACAGACAGTGCCTCCAATAGTTAGCTTTGTTCGAGCTAAAAAGAACCGTCAGACCTAGAGTTCCGAAACTTTAGGAAACCCGTTCTAGACCTCCCGGGTCGATAGTGCGTGAGTTTAGGTGGCTCTAGAGGTTCTCCGGACAGAAATAACTCGTGCATGCAAACTAGTCATTTTGACCATTACGAAAATGGCGACATTTAGAAAATCCTCAGAGACCTGAATGGATGCATTAAATGACTCGGCCCATGAGGCAGGACCCCAACTAGGTCCGATGGCTCATTCAGATACAGCAGAATTGAAAAAATTGGATTTTTCAGCACCAATTAGGGTTTACTCGGGCACGGAAGGACCTGCTCAGTGAGCCGGCTTTCAGTTGGGTGGCAGCTAGACCTGCACGTAACATAGAAATGGACCCGCAGCTAGAAGCAGTAACTACGTGTTTTTATGTTTTTTCAGTTTCTGTTAAGTCGCTTTTGGGTCCTCACTCACCTGCATAACAGCTTCAGCACCATTCTCTCACTCCTTACATGTATCGACCTGCTGCTGAGGAGAGCGAGAGGGCAAGAGAGGAGTCTTGACCTAGGCTAGTGTTGAATGCTAAGATAGTTTTACCTTAATGAAAAAGGCCTCTAAGGTTGGACAGTGCCTATAGTGAAAAACCCACAAGGCAGGGTTCCAGATGACAACCATTTAGTCGTATTTTGTGACCCTTTTGACTTGGCTGTGCAAGTAAAATAAATTATTGGTCACATTGATATTCGTTGCCAAACTCACTGGCTCCAGGTCATCTATAAGTATTTGCTAGGTAAAGCCCTGCCTTATCTCAGCTCACTGGTCACCATAGCAGCACCTATCTGTAGAATGTGCTCCAGCAAGTATATTTCACTGGTCACCCCCAAAGCCAACTCCTCTTTGGCTGCCTTTCTTTCCAGTACTCTGCTGCCAATGACTGGAACCATTTTAAATAAGCATGCCCCATTCAGAAAAAACTGAACCAGGAACAGATATAGCCCTTGGTTCTCTCCAGACCTGACTGCCCTTGACCAGCACAAAAACATCCTGTGGCGTACTGCATTAGCATCGAATAGCCCCCGTGATATGCAACTTTTCAGGGAAGTTAGGAACCAATATACACAGGCAGTTAGGAAAGTTAAGTCTCTTTTTCAAACAGAAATCTGCATCCTGTAGCACAAACGCCAAAAACTCACTGCATCCAGGTCATCTACAAGTCTTTGCTAGGTAAAGCCCCACCTTATCTCAGCTCACTGGTCACCATAGCAGCACCCACCCATAGCACACGCTCCTTCAGGTATATCTCACTGGTCACCCCCAAAGCCAATTCCTCATTTGGCCGCCTTTCCTTCCAGTTCTCTGCTGCCAATGACTGGAACGAACTGCAAAAATCACTAAAGCTGGAGACTCATATCTCCCTCACTAGCTTTAAGCACCAGCTGTCGGAGCAGCTCACAAATCACTGCACCTGTACATAGCCTATCTGTAAATAGCCTGTTCAACTACCTCATCCCAATACTGTATTTATTTATTTATCTTGCTCCTTTGCACCCCAGTATCTCCACTTGCACGTTCATCTTCTGCACATCTATTCACTCCCGTGTTTAAATGGTATATTGTAATTACTTCGCCACCATGACCTGTTTATTGCTCATTGGTCACCATAGCAGCACCCACCCATAGCACTCTAACTTCCGTGACGCATATAAGGCCCTGCCCCGCCCCCCTTTCGGAAAAGCTGACCACGACTCCATTTTGTTGATCCCTGCCTACAGGCAGAAACTTAAACAAGAGGCTTTCTCGCTGAGGTCTGTCCAAAGCTGGTCCGACCAAGCGGACTCCACACTCCAAGACTGCTTCCATCACGTGGACTGGGACATGTTTCGTATTGCGTCAGATAAAAATATTGACGAATACGCTGATTCGGTGTGCGAGTTCATTAGAACGTGCGTTGAAGATGTCGTTCCCATAGCAACGATAAAAACATTTCCTAACCAGAAACCGTGGATTGATGGCAGCATTCGCGTGAAACTGAAAGCGCGAACCACTGCTTTTAATCAGGGCAAGGTGTCTGGCAACATGACCGAATACAAACAGTGCAGCTATTCCCTCCGCAAGGCTATTAAACAAGCTAAGCGTCAGTACAGGGACAAAGTAGAATCTCAATTCAATGGCTCAGACACAAGAGGCATGTGGCAGGGTCTACAGTCAATCACGGACTACAAGAAGAAACCCAGCCCAGTCACGGACCAGGATGTCTTGCTCCCAGGCAGATTAAATAACTTTTTTGCCCGCTTTGAGGACAATACAGTGCCACTGACACGGCCTGCAATGAAAACATGCGGTCTCTCCTTCACTGCAGCCGAGGTGAGTAAGACATTTAAACGTGTTAACCCTCGCAAGGCTGCAGGCCCAGACGGCATCCACAGCCGCGCCCTCAGAGCATGCGCAGACCAGCTGGCCGGTGTGTTTACGGACATATTCAATCAATCCCTATACCAGTCCGCTGTTCCCACATGCTTCAAGAGGGCCACCATTGTTCCTGTTCCCAAGAAATCTAAGGTAACTGAGCTAAACGACTACCGCCCCGTAGCACTGACTTCCGTCATCATGAAGTGCTTTGAGAGACTAGTCAAGGACCATATCACCTCCACCCTACCTGACACCCTAAACCCACTCCAATTTGCTTACTGCCCAAATAGGTCCACAGACGATGCAATCTCAACCACACTGCACACTGCCCTAACCCACCTGGACAAGAGGAATACCTATGTGAGAATGCTGTTCATCGACTACAGCTCGGCATTCAACACCATAGTACCCTCCAAGCTCGTCATCAAGCTCGAGACCCTGGGTCTCGACCCCGCCCTGTGCAACTGGGTACTGGACTTCCTGACGGGCCGCCCCCAGGTGGTGAGGGTAGGCAACAACATCTCCTCCCCGCTGATCCTCAACACGGGGGCCCCACAAGGGTGCGTTCTGAGCCCTCTCCTGTACTCCCTGTTCACCCACTCCCGCGTGGCCACGCACGCCTCCAACTCAATCATCAAGTTTGCGGACGACACAACAGTGGTAGGCTTGATTACCAACAACGACGAGACGGCCTACAGGGAGGAGGTGAGGGCCCTCGGAGTGTGGTGTCAGGAAAATAACCTCACACTCAACGTCAACAAAACTAAGGTGAAGATTGTGGACTTCAGGAAACAGCAGAGGGAACACCCCCTATCCACATCGATGGAACAGTAGTGGAGAGGGTAGCTAGTTTTAAGTTCCTCGGCATACACATCACAGACAAACTGAATTGGTCCACTCACACTGACAGCGTCGTGAAGAAGGCGCAGCAGCGCCTCTTCAACCTCAGGAGGCTGAAGAAATTCGGCTTGTCACCAAAAGCACTCACAAACTTCTACAGATGCACAATCGAGAGCATCCTGGCGGGCTGTATCACCACCTGGTACGGCAACTGCTCCGCCCTCAACCGTAAGGCTCTCCAGAGGGTAGTGAGGTCTGCACAACGCATCACCGGGGGCAAACTACCTGCCCTCCAGGACACCTACACCACCCGATGTTACAGGAAGGCCATAAAGATCATCAAGGACATCAACCACCGAACCACTGCCTGTTCACCCCGCTATCATCCAGAAGGCGAGGTCAGTACAGGTGCATCAAAGCTGGGACCGAGAGACTGAAAAACAGCTTCTATCTCAAGGCCATCAGACTGTTAAACAGCCACCACTAACATTGAGTGGCTGCTGCCAACACACTGTCATTGACACTGACCCAACTCCAGCCACTCTAATAATGGGAATTGATGGGAAATGATGTAAATATATCACTAGCCACTTTAAACAATGCTACCTTATATAATGTTACTTACCCTACATTATTCATCTCATATGCATACGTATATACTATACTCTACATCATCGACTGCATCCTTATGTAATACATGTATCACTAGCCACTTTAACTATGCCACTTTGTTTACTTTGTCTACATACTCATCTCATATGTATATACTGTACTCGATACCATATACTGTATGCTGCTCTGTACCATCACTCATTCATATATCCTTATGTACATATTCTTTCTCCCCTTACACTGTGTATAAGACAGTAGTTTTGGAATTGTTAGTTAGATTACTTGTTGTTTATCACTGCATTGTCGGAACTAGAAGCACAAGCATTTCGCTACACTCACATTAACATCTGCTAACCATGTGTATGTGACAAATAAAATTTGATTTGATTTATTGCCTTACCTCCCATATCATACCTCATTTGCACACACTGTATATATACTTTTTCTACTGTACTATTGACTGTATGTTTGTTTATTCCATGTGTAACTATGTTGTTTGTGTCGAACTGCTTTGCTTTATCTTGGCCAGGTCGCAGTTGTAAATGAGAACTTGTTCTCAACTGGCCTACCTGGTTAAAGGTGAAATATTTGTATTTTTTTATGTTGATGCGAGCTGCACGCACAACCTGCGTATTATGTACTATTAAACAGGCGATTTCATTCAAAGCGGTTTACCATAGTGCGTGCATAATTATTTTCATACGGGTGGCCCCTGCAGGAATTGAACCCACTACTCTGGTGTTACAACTCACATGCTCTACGTAGCCACACAGGACCATGTGTGTGTATATATGATGTATCCCATCTAAAAGTGTCATCCTATAAGTCCTGTAAATGATTTAGTCCTAAAAAGGCTGCTGTATAGTAACACTGCTGTCCGCTGTCCCAGGGAGCACCCAGTCTTTCTGATCTTCATGCAGATCGTCATCATCTCCATCTTCAAGTCCTACCCCACCGTGGGCGACATCGCCCTCTATATGGCTTTTCTGCCGGCCTGGAACCACCTCTACAGATGTGAGTGGTCCTTTCCCATGAGCCATGGATTGCGTTCGATAGGGTACACCGTAGCAAACTGTTTTGCAACAGAAGACGAACACAAGCATTTCTTATTGGACAAGTTAAGACAGTACCTCCTCGTTTCAAGGCTTTCATTTCGCACCTACTGAACTCTGTCCTAAAGCTATTTCTGTTGAGGATGCAGGAATACTGTCGAATTCAGTTTGTCTTCATCCCTCAGAAGTTGTACAAAGTTGCGCTACGTTAATATTCCGTGTCATCTATGGTGTAGATCCCGCTGTACTGTATGTGTGAGGATAGTGTTTCCCAAACCTCTGCTCTATTCATTAGCTATCTATTCCACTGCTAGCAAACCTCTTTGAACTAATCAAGGGCTTGTAAATAAATCCAATCGATGGAACAGCTGGTGTGGTGGGTACTCAATGAGAGGTTTTGGAAACATGTTTTATGAGCTGCACAACAGACGGCATTGGACATGGACAAAGCTCGACTGAGACAATTATTTTAGGAGAACTAACCGTCAGAGGGTGTGCTCCTTAACGTCATCCCTAATACTGTAGTGCAGTAATCCTCAATCCTGCTGCAGGTGACCCGCAGTACAGTAGGTTTTGTCCCAGCCAAAGGAATGTACTTTTTTTGTCTTAGCAGTAACACACCTAATTCCACAATTCAAAGGCTTAATGATGAGTTGAATCAATTGTGTTGGTGATAATGCAAATAAAAATAATTGCTAACACCATTGGGTCACTAGGACCAGGGTTGAGAAACAGGATTGAGAAACAATGGTCCTTTGTAGCTCAGTTGGTCGAGCATGGCACTTGTAACACCAGTATAGTGGGTTTGATTCCCGGGACCACCCATATGTAAAAATGTATGCAGGCATCAATGTAAGCCGCTTTGGAGGAAATCGTCTGCTAAATGGCATCTATTACTGATTTAGGGTTTGTTTTCAGACCAGGTCAAGGGCTAGTATAATTATTTTTGGGATGACTCAGCTTTGTCAAAGTCAACCATAGAAACTGATTTCTGATGCACCACAGGCATCTAACACAAAGCTCAATAACAAGAAAAGCCAGGATGGTATTTCAGAAAGCATAATCTAATGAGTCATCCAGCTTAATGATCATCTCTTTAGTTATAGCCAACAGAAGTTGGGACTATAGCCAGCTAGGGTAGAGAGTGGTCAGTGATGTTTTAAAGGTTGAAGTTTGCCTTTGTATGAACTGGAGTCCATACAGAGTCCTTTCAATTCGTCATTTATTTATTTGATAGGGAGAGGTACAATAAAGACATTAACACATTGTGTAATCACGCGTGAAATGCATTGCACCATCATGATTGGGCTTGCACTAATTGCAGAATATTTACTAGAGCGAGTTAGCTGGCTAAGTGTAAAGTGTTGAGGTTGTAGAACTGGAATGGTGATGCCCATCTACAGTGGGCTCCGGTCAGAGAGCAGAGACAGAAGCAAAGATGCAGTTGGAGTCTTTATTTACATGAAGATGGTTGGAAAATGGAACGGATTGTTTAAATGTCTAGATTCATAGAGTGATGAACAGTTGATGTTGCCAGTCTTGAACAGTTGGATGTATGAATTAGGATTTTTAATGGCTGCCTGAATTAGCCATTAGCAGCCGGAATCGCACACAAACAAAGAGGTGAGGAAGTCCTCTTCAATGCAATAAAGGATGTTGGAACTCTCATTCAATTACTCATACTGGAAGTTGTGAGTTGTTGACTTTCTCAACTCCCCAACTCTGTTTGGGTGATGGACCTGGATTGAAAGGAGGCCCTCTCAATGGCTGCCTTTGTAAATACCTGGCAATAGAGAGATATAGAAGGCACACCTGCCACAAATGCCGTCTCCCCAACTCCACATCACCAATCAGCGATTTCTGTACACTAAGATTGGGGGAAACTTCTACAAGAAAAAGCTTTGGTTTTAGGCTCATTAAGAAAGATATGACTGTACATTATATAGTTTTATATTGACTTTATTTGCCTTGTGTTCTAGTCCTGAAGAATATCTTCCTGGTTGTGTTGTTGGCGTGCTCCGCGCTGTTCCCGTCCTCTGGCACCTCTGGATCTACGTGGGTAGTGCCAACTCCAACTTCTACTATTCCATCACGCTGCTCTTCAACATGGCACAGGTGAGTGGGCTGGAATGGGCTCCACAGCTGGGTAGGCTAGCATTGGTACAGGCATCTTCAGTGTGAAATCAGCTGGATTAGACTACAGTACCTATAACTATTGAAATGATAATTTTCACAGATGGATTTCTGTCAATATTGTTTTGTTTCTTCTCAGATCTTGGTGGTGTCGGACTACTTCTACGTGTACCTGCGGCGAGAGCATCACCTAACCCACGGCCAGTACCTGAAGAGGAAAGACGGTAGCGAGGCCACTCTGGTTCTCAAGTAGTGGACGACACATACTCACACACACACACAGGCAGGGATGGGACCGCTGCATGACTGAAAGTGACTCTGAACATTACACCACACTTCGAGTTCTTATTTCTGAGGTCTTAAACAAACAGCCCAACCAACCCCTTGCCCCCACATAAACCAGCCTTTGTGTTTCTGAAGGTCCCACTGGAGCAAACCTGAAGAAATGAAGGAAGGAGCAGACATGGAGGTTAAGTGGCTGCGGTGAAAGATGTGCTACCTTTTGTCTGTTCTGTCGCTCCAATGAGTAGGTGAGATATATATTTTGGCATATAGGTGATTGGGTTGCTGGTGTGGGTTCTTTTTGCTTTTTTTGGTCCTTTTTTCTGTATTTACTTTCTTATGCCCACTGTTACTCACATTGAAAACAAGCAGATAAATTGCGCAGATGTGAGCCTTTGTAGCTCAGTTGGTAGAGCATGGCGCTTGTAACGCCAGGGTAGTGGGTTCGATCCCCGGGACCACCCATACGTAGAATGTATGCACACATGACTGTAAGTCGCTTTGGATAAAAGAGTCTGCTAAATGGCATATATATGTAAACCAGACAGATCTGCTCTTTAACCAGCAGAGGGCGTCAGTTGAATAGGAAAACAACAGTGATTTGTCAGTCTGTCTATCAGCCAATGTGTTTATTTGGGCCCGCAAAGGAAAACTTTTAAAAACATTTTGCGTAAAAAAAATTGTATTTTCCAAGTAGTCCATCTCTGTTTCAAGACGTTGTCTTCTGTTTGGTGCCTAATGAACACAACCCTTTATGTTTTGCTTTCCTAATTCACTAAACACTGTGTCCAACTATAACTGTCTGTACAACTTGTTGGTAAGTTGCTACTCTTCTCAATGAGTATCTGATGACTCCTGCATTGTCACTATTTGCAAGAGCATAGGCAAAAGATATTGGGGATAAGACACCCATTTACTGGACTGTGTCTTCTCTGAGAAAAAAATGGAATCTGAATGGTACTCTGTACTTAGTGACAATGAGATATGATCTGGAATCCTCTGAACTCTCGTGATGCACTCTGCTTGGTGAATGTGTTCCGTGTCAACTCGAATGTTCATGTATGCTATTTTTTAAATACAAATTAGGGATTTATGTGTATTTATGGTATTTATTTATTGCCAGCCCTGATTTTTGTTCTAAATGTTTTGCGTCAATCATTTGGTAAATGGATGAGTACTTAAGTTGTTTGGTATGTTTTTGTATTTTTTTATTTAAAAAAAAATAAGACTAGGGTGATTTTGAAACGGATAATATTTTATTTGCTGAATGAATGGCTATGAATGATGGCTACAGTACCGGTTGTAGTTTTTGGGTGGATACAGATACAGTGCCTTCAGAAAGTATTCACATCCCTTTTTCCAAATTGTGTTGTGTTACAGCCTGAATTTAAGAGTAATTCATTGTAGATTTGTTTTGTCACCGGCTTAGACATAATACCCCATAATGTCAGTGGAATTATGTTTTTTGACATTTTTACAAATTTAAAATGGAAAGCTGAAATGTATTGAATCAATAAATATTCAACCCCTTGGTTATGACAAACCTAAATAAGTTCAGGAGTAAAAATGTGCTTTACAAGTCACATAAGTTGCATGGACTCTGTGTGCAATAATAGTGTTTAACTTGATTTTTGAATGACTACCTCATCTCTGCACCCCACGCATACAATTACCTGTTAGGTCTCTCAGTTGAGCAGTGAATTTTAAACACCGATTCCACCACAAAAACCAGGGAGGTTTTCCAATGCCTTGCAAAGGAGGGCACCTATTGGTAGATGGGTAAATAAATAAAAATGCAGACATTGAAATATTTTGAAGCATGGCAAAGTTATTAATTACTCTTTGGATGATATATAAATACACCCAGTCACTACAAAGATACAGGCATCCTTATGAACTCAGTTGCCGGAGAGGAAGGAAACCGCTCAGGGTTTTCACCATGAGCCCAATGGTGACTTTAAAACAGTTACAGAGTTTAATGGCTGTGATGGGAGAACTGAGGATGGATGGATTAACAACATTGTAGTTACTCCACAATGCTAACCTAATTGACAGAGTGAAAAAGGATTCCTGTACAGAATACAAAATATACCAAAACATGCATCCCGTTTGCAACAAGGCACTAAAATGAAACTGCAAACAATGTGGCAAAGCAATTCACTTTCTGTTCTGAATACAAAGTGTTATGTTTGGGGCAAATCCAATACATGACTGGGTACCACTCCATATTTTCAAGCATAGTGGTGGCTGCATCATGTTATGGGTATGCTTGTAATCATTAAGGACTGGGGAGTGTTTCAAGATTTTTAAAAAAAGAAACGGAATGGAGCTAAGCACAGGCAAAATCCTAGAGTAAATCCTAGTTCAGTCTGCTTTCCACTAGATACTGGGAGATTAATTCACCTTTCAGCAGGGCAATAACCTAAAACACAAGGCCAAATCTACACTGGAGTTGCTTACCAAGAAGACGTGAATGTTCCTGAGTGGCCAAGCTACAGCTTTGATTTTAATCTACTTGAAAATCTATAGCAAGTACTTAAAAATGGTTGTCTAGCAATGATCAACAACCACTTTGACAGAGCTTGGAAGAATTTTGATTAATGGACAAATGTTGCACAATCCAGGGATGGAAAGCCATTAGAGATTTACCCAGAAAGACTCACATCTGTAATCGCTACCAAAGGTGTATCTACAAAGTATTCACTCAGGTGTGAATACTTCTGTAAATGAGTTATTTATGTATTTCATTTTCAATACATTTGCTAACATTTCTAAAAACACGTTTTCACTTTGTCTTTATGGGATATTGTGTGTAAATGGGTGAGAATTTTCCATTTTGAATTCAGGCTGTAACGCAACAAAATGTGGAATAAGTCAAGGGGTATGAATATCTTCTGAAGGCACTATATGTGCAGCACACTGGAAGCCTATTCCGGTCCTGGAATAGCCTATTGAGATCACCCATTTTAATCCATAGAAGCAGGTGGTGTGGACAATTTATTTTAACCTTGTCACTTCAGCTGATCAACTAAGAGCAGACCTTGTGGCCAATCATTTTCCCCTGTTCCCTTCTGGAATTGTATTTTGTTTAAAATCTGTTTGTACATCTATGTCTGCCTTTGGGTCATCACATGATTTTACAAGCTGGGTCACTCATCTGAAGTCTATTCTGCAGTGAGACTGCCACACTGTTGTGAAGATCAACCCACTTTCAGGGGCTTGGTTTGCACTTAATTGAGGTCTTCGTAAAACACTGATTATGTAACGCCTAATGGTTGATACAGTTAGGGGGTTATTTTCTGTATCTCTTTGCTGAACAAGTTATGACACTAGCATGAAAAAGCCTTTGACCCACTTTTTTTACACCTAGACTTTGGTTCATAGATTAAAGCCATACATACACACACCTATGCTTCCCAAACCGTTTTATACGGTTGGTAGTAACTGACAAAAGTTAGTGGGTTTGTAACTTGTGTTGGTGTCACGATCGTCGTATTGAGGAGACCAAAGCGCAGCGAGATGTGAATACATCTTTTTAATGAAAGACGAAAAAAAAACATGAAGTACACGAAACAAACAAAATAACAAGACGACCGTGACGCTATCAAAACTGAGTGCAAACATGCAACATCACAGACAATCACCCACAAAATACCCAAAGAAGATGGCTGCCTAAATATGGTTCCCAATCAGAGACAACGATAAACAACTGCCTCTAATTGAGAACCAATCTAGGCAACCATAGACATACATAAACACCTAGATGATAAACAACCCCATAAACCTACAAAAACCCCTAGACAGTACAAAACACATACATCACTCATGTCACACCCTGACCTAACATAAATATATAAAGAAAACAAAAAATAATCAGTTCAGGGCATGACAGTTGGTAACTCATTTTCAAATGGAAAATGTATTTTTTCACTAGTCTCACACAGAGTTATGGGGGACTGCAAGTTTCCTTCTTCAATTTAACAATTAAATTAACATCGCCATTTTGATACAGTACATTATACCGTAGGTTTTAGGTTAATGTGAGCTTCAATCATTCTCTGGAGAGAAATAAATCAATGATGTACTGAAATGTTAAGGGCTTCTTTCCTGTAGGCTATGGCCAGATGAACCTTATTTTCCACCAAGTATTTTTTAATTTTTTATAATCATATACTAATTATAAACTGGTAGTTCGAGCCCTGAATGCTGATTGGCTCACAAACACGTAATTTTACTGTTCTAATTACGTTGGTAAATAGTTCATAATAGTAAAAAGGCACCTCAGGGGTTTATGATATATGGCCAATATACCACAGCTAAGGGCTGTGTCCAGGCGTTGCGTTGCGTCGTGCCTAAGAACAGCCCTTAGCCGTGACATATTGGCCATATACCACACCCCCTCGAGCCTTATTGCTTAAATAAATCACATGTTTACATACTGAATACAATGTATGATGATAACATTAAAGAATGTATATTAGTACCAGTGGACTTTGGACATTAACAAAACTCTTGTTTTGGAAAAGACTGACGTTATGACAAAATATCCTATTTACATTTTGTAGTACATTTTGACAGTAGAATAAATGTTTCCAATTCATATCGATGGCACATAGGCAGTTTTCTAAATGAAAAGTAGTTTTTTAGGAGCAGTTGCTGCTCTTTAAATGTCCAAAGTCCACTGGTACTGTAATTATATTATTTTTACAGCATGAGCGCACATAGGCAGTTTTCTAAATGAAAAGTAGTTTTTTTAGGAGCAGTTGCTGCTCTTTAAATGTCCAAAGTCCACTGGTACTGTAATTATATTATTTTTACAGCATGAGCATGTGTGGTCAATTATAAACTTTTAGTACTCCTTGGTCTTTTTGAATCTTGATTTCAGATCAAGGAACGTGTACTAATATAATTAATTCAAGCAACTAAAGTACAATGAGTCAAAGATAGACTTATTTCTTCATGTAAGTCTGAGCGATATGTTGTATTGTAGTAGGTTTCCATAGAGCGATAGACCAATTGCCAAAGAAAGAACAGACATCCACTTGCTCCAACTAACTTTATTTTCGTTCAAGTTATATTTCATACAAGTTCTAGTTTAAGTTATTTTGTGTGGCTGTCTCAATCAAATCCAGTGGTCTGCTGCTAGAAGTTTGACATTATAGCTATTTCAATGGACGCAACAGGTCTTACGTTATGTAATCGTAGTTTCCCCCATGACAACCAGACTCCCCTGCCCATTTCAAAGAGACTTTTTCTTTGCGTTGTTTTCTTTTGGGTTTGTGAAGCGCTCTATTGTTTGGATATAGTGCTGTCTTCTTTTTTTTTTTTTGTCCTAGAGCTCATTAGTTCCTGGAAAGGGTAGAATGGAATGTTTTTGTATCGTACTTCAAAACGTTGGAGCCTCACTCAGACATCCACTCAGGCATTAAAATCAGACTGACAAAAAAAAGAAATGTAGGCTACTAAATGGCAAATGTTTATCAAAGCATTTATTGCACATAGACTATGCTGAGGCCTAGATAACACGTGGCACTGTTCCAATTTCCTCTGCCAGCTATGATAAAAGTAAATGTGGAAGGAATGTGAATAGACTCCTCTCTTGGGGTCAGCATTTGCTGGAGTCAATGCCAGTTAAATCATAATCTCAAGGCTATTTGTGACCCAGACTGGATTCCTTACTGGAACACCACTGGTGGTATAACCCAAATGTGTGTCAGCAGGTCCCCAATTCAAAACCTCAATTGAGTCAATGTAACTGTTTATGGGCTTTTGGACACAAGAATGACAGTTTTACAGTGTATCCAATGATCACCACTGCTAAGTATAGCAGTAAAACATAACTGGAATGTTCTGTCATAGTAATGGATGGATAGGGTGCATTGCTTAAACTTTATAACTCATGAATAAGCCATTATAGATGGTTATAAATGTTTACAACACAATGTGTTGAGAATGTGGGAAGGCAATGTGGGTGACAATTTGTTCTTTTTTACTTTGACAGTAAAGGTCATGCTACAATATAACTCATAGTCTGACTGGTGGTTGAATAATTTTGCGTTTTTCAAACACCTGGAACAGCTTTTTCCTGTAATCTAAAGCCATAATTATTATGCCTAATTCAATGTCAGAAATATGGCATACCTGGTCAATTGTAATTTAAACCAATCATATTTATGCATATCTAAGTAAATGTGGAATAAATATACCTATTGAGCTGCCTGTATCCCCTGACTGGTGTTTTTCTATTTTTATGAAACCAAAAATGCTCATCTACTCAAATCTGAGTAAAAGATTGGAAGTAAGTCTTATTCAGTATATTTAGTAATTGATACCTAGTTATTGGGTTGGGAGATTGGGTAACCTATCTAGCTGGCTAGCTCAAGCCAACTTCATAAAATTGCTAGGTGGCTAGTATTACAGAGAAATAACAAAACATTGTTTTATTTATTCATCAAGAAGGAATCAATAGGCTACATAGCTTAAATTAAGTTTAGTAATTAATGAAATTATTGCAGAAGTAAAAAACTGGATAAATCTGAGTGGGCATGTGCCTTTGTGCCCCCTAAGGTCATGAAGCCACTGTGACATGCATACTCTTAGTTTTTCATCCAAAAACAAATTGTTTCAATGGCTAAAGAATTGAACAGTGCACCAGCGGTACTTGCTTCTGCGATTCCTGAAATGCTAAGCCTGTTGGAGTATTTTTTGAATCCACAATTCTACTTTTGTTACATTGTTTGCCAGCTCAGCTGGTTCGCTAGCTCTGTCTTATTGACCAACCAATGTTGCTAACGCTAGCTAGCTAGCCAGTTAATATAACTGGTCTTTTTCAAAATGTATGTTAGCTAGCTAAGTTAGCCATGTTATGAATACAATCATCATCTGCTGTCGACATCAGGATATGATTTGAGAGCACTAGTTCTCCAAAAGTGGTTAGTAACTTTGTTGAGAACCACTGGGTTGAGTTGAGAACCACTGGGTTAGCCTACCAGGGGCTAAGCGAAGGGTCAATTGCTCGACAGAAGATCTGAGGGTTATTCTACGAAGCAGGTTTGAGGAGTTAGTGAGGTAACTTTGGTCAACTCTGTATGAAATGACTGAGTACCAATGCCATCAGATTTATCGCCCTCTTGCAAAGATTGTGTCATCATCCCCTTCATTTGAGGAAGACGCGGATTTAATAGATGACTGATTTTTGTGTGTTAAAACATAGTAATGTTAAAATATATCACATTTAGTTATGACAGAATGCATTTTAAACACCATCCAATGTAAAACTTTTGTATGGCTTAATACATTTGATAGGAGTGGGAAAAGGGTGCTTGTGCATTGATAAGCTCACCAAAGACTGCATTAACGATAAGTAATCAAATAAAGACGGCACTTCTAAAATCCAATTCACACCATAGCCTGCTGAATTTGCAAGAAAACATGTGACACTGAATCGCCCATGGATTGATGTTTTAGCATTGTCTCAATGAAGAGTTGTGTTCTACTAGCCATGTGGGACATGCACATTCAATTACAAGCCTGCTACAGTTAGCGGCAGGCAATATTCACCGTAGTATGGATGAAGCCTGAGCTGGAATGCGAAGCTAATTAAAGCTGGTTATCTTGAGAAAAAAAAGTAGATCTAGCTTGCTTTACAGGATATCCCTCTGGTTGACAAATTCTGTGGCCAAATCCTGTGGCCAAGTAGAATGCCATGATGATGCACACAAGGTTGTATGTAGGCCTAGGTAGGGCTTTGGCAATCATGACATTTTGTCAGCCAGTAACCGTCATGCAAATGACTGAGAAAGTTGGACCCCCACATTTCTTTTTATTGTAATTGTGAGAGGTTAGCATGTCTTGGGGGGAGTATGACAGTTGTGCTTCTGTAAATTTCTCACTCATCATTATTCACAATTCATTCAGGATTATCCGTAATCATGCTATCATTCACATTATAGTGTTTAGAAACATATTAAATTCTTATTTACAATTAAAGTGACTCCAAAATGACACAATACATTTGTTACCATTAATTTCTATTGGGCACAAAATCATCTGAAACTCAACCAAAGCAAACAGCAAATGCATCCAACAAAACTGTACTCACAAGCTTAATGTAGTCATTGTGTGCTATGAATATGGGATCAAATACTTATATATTTATTCAAGTAGTAAAAAGTTAAGTGAATTTATCCCAATACTTTCGGTCCCCTAAAATGGGAGGACTATATACAAAAAGTGCTGTCATTTCTAAATGGTTCGATATAGATTAAAATACCCTCAAATTAAAGCTGACGGTCTGCACTTAAACCTCATTGTCATTGTTTGATTTTAATTAAAAAATGCTTCACTGTCCCAATAATTACAGGGGGCATTGTATTTGGCAACTTCAGTTGTGAATGATACAAACCTTAGAGAATGTCCTCGAAATCAAAACTTGAATGGGTTGCATGATTTGAAAACGTTTTTTTTAAAGCGTATGCTTTGATCCTTGCCACAGGCTGCACATGCTGTTCTCTCATCAATTTGATCATATTCTTACCCATCAGACTATTCTCAATTTAGTCTTGCCTTTACTAATATGTGAAATTAGTTTAGATTTAGAATGGATCATTATCAAATGGCTTTCCAAATTAAGCACTGGGTAGCTGCAGGAACAGGGTTGGAGAGCCCATGGCATGCAGAGTTTGGGACGAGTGTCTGCTGTTTCTCTCCTCCCCTGTACATGATTAATTAAGGTCACTAATTAGTTAGGAAATCCCCTCACCTGGTTGTCTAGGTCTTATTTGGACTGACACCTGTGATTTATGGTATTAAGAATAAACAATCATTCAGGTGAGAGGACCAGACTTGAATGCAACCACTAAAGCCTCTTTGGGCTAGGGGGCAGTATTTTCATGTCCGGATGAAAATCATGCCCAAAGTAAACTGCCTGTTACTCAGGCCCAGAAGCTAGGATATGCATGGTAGTAATGGATAGAAAGCACTCTAAAGTTTCAAAAAATGTTAACATAATGTCTGTGAGTATAACATAATTGATTTAGCAGGCAAAACCCTGAGCACAATCCATCCAGGGAAATTATTTTTTGAGGTCATTGTGTTTTCTATGGGAAACCCGATTTTTTTTTAGGGCCCAGATTGCAGTTCCTATGGCTTCCACTAGATGTCACCAGTCTTTAGAAATTGTTCAATGTTTTTCTTTTGAAAAATGTGTCACTCAGATGGACTCAAGTCTTTTGGTGCGCGTGAACAGGAGCTCGCTCCTCGTTATTTTTCTCTGGTATTGGAAACAGTTTATTCTGTCTTAAATTTAATCGATTATTTACATTTTAGGGTACCTGAGGTTGGATTAGAAACGTTGCTTGAAATATTTGGACCAAGTTTACAGGTAACCTATTAGATACTTGTAGTCTTGTTGGGCGAGTTGGAACCTGTGTATTTCTGAATCAAACACACCAAATAAATTGACATTTTGGGGATATAAAGAAGGAATTTATCGAACAAAACGACCATTCATTGTGTCACCGAGACATTTGGGATTGGAAAAAGATGAATATCTTCAAAGGTAAGGCATTTATTACATTGCTATTTCTGACTTTCGTGTCGCACCTACCTAGTTAAAATGTTTTTCATGTTTTTGTATGTGGGGGGCTGTCCTCAGATAATCGCATGGTGTGCTTTCGCCGTAAAGCCTTTTTAAAATCTGACACAGCAGCTGGATCAACAAGAAGTTAAGCTTTATTTTGATGTATTACACTTGTATTTATATGAATGCTAAATTTTTATATTTCTGTAGTTTAAAAATGTGGCCCTCTGTAATTTCACCGGATGTTGTTAAATTCGAGTGTTAGGGAATCCGCAAGAGGTTTTAACTAGTTGCCTTGAACACAGCTTTCTAGCTACTTAACAAGCACCAGCTGCTACTAACTGCCAATCAGCCTCCACTCCTGTTTGCAACACTTTAAATAGTTTCCTTGAACACAACTCCTCAACAAGAATCAGCTGCAACTCATTGCTTATCAGCCTCCTCACCTGTCCTCACTCTCCTTAATCACCACTGCCACGTACTTAAACCTGACCAAACTAACATTCCTAATGTTTTGTTCTGCAGTGTCATGACACTGTGCAATACTAGCCTTATCATAGTTTACATCCTTCCTCCACCTTCTTTCTATACTGAACAAAAATATAAACGCAGCATGGTAAGTTCCCAGTCCCATGTTTCATGAGCTGAAATAAATTATCACAGAAATGTTCCACATGCACCTAAAAATTATTTCACTCAAATTGTGCACAAATTTGTTTACATCCCTGTTAGTGAGCATTTGATCCTTTGTCAATGTAATCCATCCACCTGACAGGTGTGGCATATCAATAAGCTGATTAAACATCATGCACAGTACATAGGTGCACCTTGTGCTAGGGGACAATAAAAGGCCACTCTAAAATGTGCTGTTTTGTCACGCAACACAATGCCACAGATGTTTTAAGTTTTGAGGGAGCGTGCAATTGGCATACCAGAGCTATTTTTATACAATTGTATGTCAATTTCTCTACCATAAGCTGCCTTCAACCTCGTTTTAGAGAATTTGGCAGTACATCCAACCGGCCTCACAACCGCAGACCATAGCTGTGTTCGAATACTCATACTAACCATACTATTTGTGATGTAAATTGAGAATGTAGTATGCTTATTGGTCATATTATGGATATAGTATGCCAAAAGCTCCCGGATGCTGTACTACATACAGTACATACAGTATTTGCCAAAATATGAGGTATACAAGCAGTGGCCACTTT
Organism: Oncorhynchus gorbuscha; assembly: GCF_021184085.1. Classification (NCBI taxonomy): domain Eukaryota; kingdom Metazoa; phylum Chordata; class Actinopteri; order Salmoniformes; family Salmonidae; genus Oncorhynchus; species Oncorhynchus gorbuscha. The sequence goes on from NW_025745332.1 coordinate 199,768, forward strand.
CTGTGCTTTTAGGGCCCATAATGCAATTCTTCAGAAAAATGGGCTTCACAACGTTTTCAGATTTGAAGAAGATGGCGGAAAATATGCAGCCAAAGTCCGATGAGAGCGGATACAAATGCATTGCTTTAACTAATTATGGCAAATATTAAGAAAATGTTGAGCAATGTAATAAGGAAATGACTTTAAGTTAGTTAAGTTACACGTTATGTTGGCTGACAATTTGCTAGCTATGC
>NW_025745333.1:0-76996 GCF_021184085.1 Oncorhynchus gorbuscha
ACTTCAACTATGACAGACAAAATCAGAGAAAAAAATCCAGAAAATCACATTGTATGATTGTTAATGAATTTATTTGCAAATTATGGTGGAAAATAAGTATTTGGTCAATAACGAAAATGTATCTCAATACTTTGTTATATACCCTTTGTTGGCAATGACAGAGGTCAAACGTTTTCTGTAAGTCTTCACAAGGTTTTCACACACTGTTGCTGGTATTTTGGCCCATTCCTCCATGCAGACCTCCTCTAGAGCAGTGATGTTTTGGGGCTGTTGCTGGGCAACACGGAATTTCAACTCCCTCCAAAGATGTTCTATGGGGTTGAGATCTGAAGACTGGCTTGGCCACTCCAGGACCTTGAAATGCTTTTTACGAAGCCACTCCTTCGTTGCCCGGGTGGTGTGTTTGGGATCATTGTCATGGTTTAAGAATAGATAAAGACACATTCACAAATGAAGACAATGGTCCCTCCTGTCCTCTTCTCTTACTGGTATTGTGCATAGCACCAGGGACATGTAAAAGACAAGCCTGACCTCTCCTCTCTCTGGGCCCCAGGTGACTGAGTCCCAGCTGAGGGAAGAAGTGCAACTGCCAACACCAGAGTCCGAAGGGATACATTCTAATAACAAGTATATCACATGAGCATATTATGCAGATAAGACATATTAATTATCTGTTACCCAACTAATTCTCATTCATCCGCCACAACGCCTGAAGATATTTCATTAAAAATCAGCCATTTCCAGCTGCAATAGTCATTTACAATGCTAACAATGTCTACACTGTATTTCTGACCAATTTAAGCACAAGCAATGTGCTTTTTGTTCAAAAACAAGGACATTTTTAAATGACCCTAAACTTTTGAATGGTAGTGTATATTGGTCACCTACACTGTTACGACTTATCTAATATTGGATGTCATAGTGAATTATCTGCTAGCATATTTGAAGTAGTCGCTAATAGTGTGTCTATTAGCTTATTTTAAGAGTGATGTGGATGGGAAGTGTGTGTCTTTTCCCTGTCTCCTCTCTTTTTGGGCATTTTGAAGCATAATTGGACCCAGGTACATGTCGACATAATGGAGATTATAATTGCTCTAAAGTAGCATGTCAGCGTGGATGTGCTGTTCGTTAAAAAAGCAAAATCAGTGTGAGCATGAGATGATTTGTCACGTATACACAGGGGGTCAGGAAGCAGGTGCAGAAGGAGAAGGGGAAATCAATAACAAAGATGCAAGGCAAATTAACAAAACAGGAGATGCGTACTGAACTTGAAAACAAACCAATACTGCCTGATTACTGAGGCTACTGAGGGCTAAATGAAAGGAAGGTAATCGAGGTGATGATGGAGTCCAGGTGTGTGTAATTAAGGGGAGCAGGTGTGCATAATGATGGGGAGCAGGTGTGCGTAATAATGGTTGCCAGGGCTAGTGGTTATTAGACCGGCAATGTCGAGCACTGGAGAGAGGGAGCGGGAGTAGGCGTGACATGAGTGCTCAACAATAGCCAGGTTTAAATCCAACCTTTTTATGCGACTAAAGTACATCAGATAAAAATGTCATGACAGGCCTGATGGAAAAAGTAAATGTGGCGCTAAACTTTCCTAAGGTCGACCAAACACACTAGACAAGGTGGGAAATTTTTATGTCTGTACAATTAATTTCTGTAAGAAATGGTGGTGGAAATAGTCTTTATGAGGAAGTATTGATATAATAACCATCATATTGAAGTAAACTTGGAGTCACGCGATAATATGTTGTGTGGTCCTCACACTACGACTCGGGAAAGCATGCAGTTTATTAGGCTACATATTAAATAAATTACGATGAACTTCACAGGGTGCTGAACTTGATGCTCCTTTCCAATAAATATTGAGGGTCTTATTCTGGTAACATGATGACCGATGCTTGGCTGCCGTTTCACAGATAAAAAAATAATTTAGCTCTTTTATCCATGGTAATCTCATCATGTAGGCTAGCCTACCTGCACTGTGTAGTGTATCTGCGAGCTGTTGGCCAAAGTACACATGTCAAGATGAAAGTGGGCACATATGATATATAGCAACAACAAAAAATTGGACAAAACCACCAGTAAAACATTGCAATGGAACCCCATTTAACTTGTATTTGTTTGGGGGTACAGGTGAATTGAAGTTATTTTTATGTGTACTACGTCATCACGCACAGACTTTTATCCGCCACAAGTCAATTTAATGGAAAGACATCTCTGATGGGAAGAGGTGTCACGGTTTTCATATGGTGAAGGGGAGTCGGACCAAACTGCAGCGTGTCATTGCGATCCATGTTTATTTAAACAAACGTAAACACGACTAAAACACGAACACTACAAAACAATAAACGAAACGAAAACCGAAAACAGCCTATACTTGTGTCAACTAACATCGAACAAGGACATCAAGACACTCAGGACAATCACCCACAATACAACCAAAGAATATGGCTGCCTAAATATGGTTCCCAATCAGAGACAACGATAAACACATGCCTCTGATTGAGAACCACTTCAGACAGCCATAGACTTTCCTAGAACAGCCCACTAAGCTACAAACCCACTAAGCTACACACCACATACAAAAACCCATGTCACACCCCGGCCTGACCAAATACATGAAGAAAAACACAATACCTCGACCAGGGCGTGACAGAACCCCCCCCCCCCCCCAAGGTGCAGACTCCCGAACGCACCTAAAATCAATAGGGAGAGTCCGGGTGGGCGTCTGTCCATGGTGGCGGCTCCGGCGCGGGACGTGGACCCTACTCAGTAAATGTCTTTGTCCCCTCTCCTTGCGTCCCTAGATAGTCCACCCTCGCCGCCAACCATGGCCTAGTATTCCTCACCCAGAACCCCACTAGACTGAGGAGCAGAACGGGACTGAGGTGAAGCTCGGGACTAAGGGGAAGCTCAGGAGTGAAAGGAAGCTCAGGAGTGAAAGGAAGCTCAGGAGTGAAAGGAAGCTCAGGAGTGAAAAGAAGCTCAGGAGTGAAAAGAAGCTCAGGAGTGAAAAGAAGCTCAGGAGTAAGAGGAAGCTCAGGCAGGTTGATGAATCCATCAGATCCCGGCTGACTGGCAGATCCTGGCTGACTGGCGGATCCTGGCCGACTGGCAGATCCTGGCTGACTGGCAGTTCTGGCAGTATCCCGGCTGACTGGCAGATCTGGAAGATTCTGGCTGACTGGCAGATCTGGAAGAATCTGGCTGCTCCTTGCAGACCTGGAAGAATCTGGCTGCTCCTTGCAGACTGGCAGCTCCTTGCAGACTGGCAGCTCCTTGCAGACTGACAGCTCCTTGTAGACTGACAGCTCTGGCTGCTTCATGCAGACTGACAGCTCTGACTGCTCCATGCAGACTGACAGCTCTGGCTGCTTCATGCAGACTGACAGCTCTGGCTGCTTCATGCAGACTGACAGCTCTGGCTGCTTCATGCAGACTGACAGCTCTGGCTGCTCCATGCAGGCTGGCAGCTCTGACTGCGCTGAACATACAGGATACTCCGGTAGCGCAGGAGAGGAGAAAGGCTCCGACAGCGCAGGAGAGGCGAGGCGCACTGTAGGCCTGATGCGTGGTGCTGGCACTGGTGTACTGGGCCGAAGACACGCACAGGAAGCCTGGTGCGGGGAGTTGCTACCGGAGTTCTGGGGTGTGGAGGTGGTACTGGATAGACCGGACCGTGCAGGCGCACTGGAGCTCTTGAGCACCGAGCCTGCCCAACCTTACTTGGTTGAATACTCTCGGTCGCCCTGCCAGTGCAGCGAGGTGGAATAGCCCGCACTGGGCTATGTAGACACCGAACGCAAGGCTGGTGCCATGTAAGCCGGCCCAAGGAGACGCACTGGGGACCAGATGCGTAGAGCCGGCTTCATGGCATTTGGCTCGATGCTCAATCTAGCCCGGCCGATATGCGGAGCTGGAATATACCGCACCGGGCTATGCACCCGCACTGGGGACACCGTGCGCACCACTGCATAACACGGTGCCTGCCCGGTCTTTCTAGCCCTCCGGTAAGCAGGTCTCCTACCTGGCGTAGCCATACTCCCTGTAAGCCTCCCCGAATACATTTTTGGGGCTGACTCCCGGGCTTCCATCCGCGTCGCCGTGCTGCCTCCTCATACCAGCGCCTCTCCGCTTTCGTCGCCTCTAGTTCCTCCTTGGGGAGGCGATATTCACCAGGCTGAGCCCAGGGTCCTTTTCCGTCCAGTTCTTCCTCCCATGTCCATTTCTCCAAGTGGTTCAGCCTTTCCCACTGCAGCTGCTTCTGTTGCCTCTCCTGTGGCTCCTGCCTGTTAACACGCTGCTTGGTCCTGTGGTGGGTGATTCTGTCACGGTTTTCATATGGTGAAGGAGAGTCGGACCAAACTGCAGCGTGTCGATTGTGATCCATGTTTATTTAAACAAACGTAAACACGACTAAACACAAACACTACAAAACAATAAACGAAAACCGAAAACAGCCTATACTTGTGTCAACTAACATCGAACAAGGACATCAAGACACTCAGGACAATCACCCACAATACAACCAAAGAATATGTCTGCCTATAATATGGTTACCAATCAGAGACAACGATAAACACCTGCCTCTGATTGAGAACCACTTCAGACAGCCATAGACTTTCCTAGAACACCCCACTAAGCTACAATCCCACTAAGCTACACACCACATACAAAATCCCATGTCACACCCTGGCCTGACCAAATACATGAAGAAAAACACAAAATACTTCGACCAGGGCGTGACAAGAGGCTCATATTTTTTTATGCATATTTTTTTATATTGAAATCTGTCACCAATTGGAAGGAAACCTACCTATTGTTGGAATTTAAGTTTATGCTGAGGTATTTTTTTTTGCCTAAATGTCATCCATTGTTGCATAGTAAAAAGCAGAATGAGAAAAGGACATGTAATTGTCGAGCTCTCGTGATTCAAACATTTTTGATTTCAATGGGTCTTTTTGAAGTGTAACTTTAGATCCTATTGTACAACAGACTGTCAGAAGTACCTTTTTGTCTTTTATGAAAATGCTTTTAGGCTGCAGATCAATCAATAGCTAACTTTATTCTCATTTATTAATGTAGTTTAGCCTACTGCTCTGTGCTATCAGCAGAATAGCTAAATCACTGACTGGAGGAAATTATGGATGTAGATTATATTGTAGAGCAGACATACAGTATTAACAACTTTTTTAGAATGTGTTTGTGCCCACATGCACGCACATGCATACAGGCACACAGAACTCCTAAATCAGATACAACTCCAATACAAGAGTAGGATAAAGTATATATCTTTCCTTCCCCTCGCTCCCTTAGCACGCTAATGTGAAGCATTATTCTCTCTGTACGAGATACTGTCATGTCATACTACCCATGTTTTATTTCTGTGTCCGCATCCTGGTGAGATCTCGGTGTGCTATTTGAAAAGGCAAGGGAATTTTTCTTTCTCTTCCCGACTCTCTTTCTTGTGGTAAATAATGCTTTTTCATCCTTTCTTTCCGTTAGTCTGTATGTTGAAAGCCGTTTGATGAAAATCAGGAGATGTTTGAAGTTCAGAACTTTCAAATCTCTTGGCCTTTTATGTCAGTTTTTTTCCCTTTATCTTTGATATGCGCAGTACATACACTGCTGATTTAATTTGCAGGAGTTTATTATTTTTGGGGAATTTGAGTTCATAAATTATATTGATATCACTGAACGCGTTTCTCTTTGGTTGGTGCCTGCTCTTACACTGTACAGAAATTATAGTAGTTTCAGCTAATTAATATTGTCACGTTCGTCATAAGAATTATCGGACCAAGGTGCAGCGTGGTATGGTTTCTACATGTTTATTAACTGAAAACGCACAAAAGGAATGAACGAAACGTGAAGACAATGGAGTGCTCACAGGTAACTACACATAAACAAGATCCCACAAACACAGGTGGGAAAAATAACTACTTAAATATGATCCCCAATTAGAGACAACGATTTCCAGCTGCCTCTAATTGGGAATCATACAAAACACCAACATAGAAAAATAAACTAGAACACAACATAGACATAGATATACTAGATCACCCCTAGTCACGCCCTGACCTACTACACCATAGAGAAACAACGACTCTCTATGGTCAGGGTGTGACAATTATTAAATAACTGGTTTCACATCCTTTTTTAGTTTACTCAACTTTTCGATCAAAGTGTTAACTGAACTTACAATTTTTAGTTAGCTCCAAAATGTGAACTTAGGCAACATTTCTGTCAACTTTAAATGATCTGTTTGCCCAACTTATGTCATATGTTCATTCAACTATAAATTATTATTTGGACATCTTAACTAAAAAAGGCTGTGGAACTCATTATACACACACAAGCAATGATTTCAACTTACATATTTAACACAAATTGACATACATGATTACGTTGTGCATGTTCATTTATACAGTTATTATTCAAGATGACCTAACCTGGGATTTGAACTCACAATCTCTTGGTCCACGGCATACTGATCTTCCTGTTATGCCACCATGTCTGTGTCAATGACATTTGCACTTCAAAGTAAATCTCAGCTCTGTTCAAATACACTCAACTAAAACAAATGTATTTGTCATAGTGAATAATGAGTAATATTAAAACAGAGTCATATGCCCCATCAACATAAGAATACTATACAGAAAACCTGAAAATTGCTGAAAATCAAATCGATGATGAGAGAATCATGTATGTCAACGTGTCAAATATAAGTAAGTTGAAAACGTTGTATGTTAAAATAACTGTTTGTGTGTCTGTGTAACCAGTTGCACTGCCCTTTATTGTTAAAATGACACAATAATTATTTATAGTTGAATAAACATAAAGAGCAAGCAAGAAAGGCATTTCACTGTACTAGTGCACATGACGATAAAAACTTGAACCATATGAGACAAGTTGAGCAAATACATCAGTTTAAGTTGACTGATTTATTTTTTGTGTACGTTTTCTGAAGTTGGAGCTCGGTTTTGGCCAATTACAAATGTTACATTCAGGTTACACTTTGATCAAAAATTCAAGTAAATTTAAAAAGGCTGCAGTTCCACTTACTTAACAATGAATTAGTTGAACCTATTGTATATATTTTTTTACAGTGTATCTGGCAATGCCTTGTGTGACCTCGTAAAGTGTTCTCACACGGTGCTATACATGCAAGCATGTTGAATGAAAGGCTTGATTGATTGAGATGTGTGTGAAGTGGTATTCATTGGGGATAGGGGTGTGTTTGGTCTGAAAGCTTTGCTCAGACACTTGTGAGGCCATGGGTTTACCGGGGCTAAAGTCCCTAGGCCCAGGCTCAAGGCGGGGGGCCCATGAGGATGCAAAAAAAAAGATCATAAATCATTTTTTTATCCAACCACAGCTGTCAATGTTGAAAATACACCAGAGAGCATAATTTAACCACAGAGGACAAGTAGTTTATAAAAAAATGACTGTGGATTAATTTTTTTATCACAAGCACATACAGGTATCTCCAATAATAAAGCAAACACCAACATAAAGTGTCATAAAAGGGTGTTGGGCCACCACGAGCTGCCAGAACAGTTTCAATGCGCCTTGGCATAGGTTCTACAAGTGGACCTAAACCATGCCAGGAAAATGTACCCACACCATAATAAAGTATATACTTTGTATCCCTCGTTAACTCAAGCGTTTCCTTTATTTTGGCAGTTACCGGTATGCCTACAGTCGGGAAGGCCACAGTTTGAGCAGCATGCGCGCCAAATATAGGCCTACAGCTTGTTGCATTGTGGCTATAGACATACAGTATAATCCATAGAAAGGTTTTGTAACATCTTACCCTGGCAATTGGACTCATGGGTACACTAGCAATGGAAGCCATTTCTGACTTGAATGGGAATTACAATCTATGGATTATATTTCTATGGTTGTTTGCAGCTGTATTTAGCATATTTCAAAATACAATCACGGGAAATACGTACAGTTTGGAAATCAAATACCTACTGCTAAAAAGAGAAGACTAATCTGTCTGTAAAACCAAAATAAAATGTTTTCCTTTTCCTAAACAACTCCTAATTGTTAGCTAACAGCAGCACAGTTATTCAAAGTAGCTCATCTCGTGATAGGCTTTTAGCATGAGGAGTGCACCAGCCAACACTGTGAGTAGCCTATGGCTTCATCTTCATCATTAGGTAAGCCAGTGTGCCAGTGGGGGAAAAAAAAACAAAGCCCCGAGGCCGATGATTTCTTATTCCGGCCCTGTGTGAAGCGGCTTCCCTGCTGGTCTCTTTCTCAAAGCGTACTGTAGACCAATTTTCAAACAGTTTTTTAACCGCTCTCCAAATCTCTAACACCCTACATATCAATGGCATGCGCTGTCAAGTCTATCCACTGCACCAAATTACCCTCGTTTCAGACTACTAATTATCCGTACACCTCTGAAGAATCTAGCCACTTCCATGCCAGTCGGGAATAACATTATTTTTCAGTGTTCAAGTGTCAAATTATAAAACATCTCTAATAAAATAAAAAAATATAAAAAAGTATCGGAGATATGTCAAGACATAAGTAAACAAAATATTATCATCCAAAAAATAAGTCATGGAATAAGTCAAATTGCATAAAAAAATATTACAATTGTACTATATTGCCCTCCATCCTATCAAAAAGAACAAGCGTTCAAAAGGTCAAACAAATGATTAAATACAACATTTCTAATTAAATAAAATAATTATACAAAATAAATAACAAAAAATAAGTAATGAAATAGCAAACCAAAAAATTGCAAGCTCAATGTATGAAAACATTCACAATATCAAGAGATTTATTTTAAAAAACTACAAGTAATAAAAGTATTAAAAAGAAGAGGGTAATATTCTGTGCGTGTATGTATATAAGGGTGGGTGAGCGCGTGGCAGTCGCTGCAAAAAGCCTCTTGAGAAGCAGGTGTGAAGAGTCAGTGAAAATAATATTGTCTGTGGTCGATTGCACGATCCGATGTTCTGGACAGGGCTGTGGTGGAGCTGGCCAGTTGCTCTGGTTTTCATTCTGATATAGCTTTTTCTCCCCATGGCCATTCTTCTCCAGTCTGCTGACACAATCAGGTCCTCAAACTCAGGGGAGCACCAGGGTGAGGAGGTTCTTAAAAATGCATCCAGGTCCTCGGGGTTTGTCTCCACATCAGACATCATGTCTTCAGTTGCCCCCGCAAATCGCTGTTTCTCTTCAGCAGAGAGTTCTTTTGACCGACTGGCCAGAGCCTGTGAAACTTTTCAAACTCAGGACTGTATTTAAAATGTAAGGATTGGTTTACATTTATGAACTTTCCTGTCTCTGGCGACACCGCCTTTCGATCTATTAGGTCCCATTCCTTTGCTCTGTCTGGGGTGTCCGACAACTTATGCCTCTCTCTTTCAGTCCGAGAACGCAAAGGTAACCTGTCTAAATGACGATCGCCCCGTAGCCCTCACATCTGTAGCCATGAAAAGCTTTGAAAGGCTGGTTATGGTTCACATCAACACCATCATCCCAGACACCCTGGACCTACTCCAATTTGCACACCGCCCAACAAATCCACAGATGACGCAATCTCTATCACACTACATACTGCCCTTTTCCACCTGGACAAAAGGAACACCTAGGTGAGAATGCTGTTCATTGACTACAGCTCAGTGTTCAACACCATAGTGCCCTCCAATCTCATCATTAAACTCAGGACCTTGGGACTGAACACCTCCCTCCGCAACTGGATACTGGGCTTCTTAGTGGCCGCCCCCAGGTGGTGAGGGTAGGCAACAACACATCCGTTACACTGACCCTCAACACGGGGGCCTCTCGGGGCTGCGTGCCTAGCGCACAATTCCAACACATCATTAAGTTTGCTGATGACACAACGGTGGTAGGCCTGATCACCGACGATGATGATGAGACTATAGGTAGAATAATCAGAGACCTAGCAGTGTAGTGCCAGAACAACAACCTCTCCCTCAATGTCAGCAAGACAATGGAGCTGATCGGGACAAGCTTTAATTCCCTGACTGATATATCCATATCCATCCATATCCTAGGAGACAGAACGCGTCTCCTTCCTGTGTGGTATGACGGCTGTGTGGTCCCGTGGTGTTTATACTTGCGTACTATTGTTTATATAGATGAACGTGGTACCTTCAGACGTTTGGAAATTTCTCCCAAGGATGAACCAGACTGGTGGAGGTCTACAATTATTTTTCTGAGGTCTTGGCTGATTTCTTTTGATTTTCCCATGATGTCAAGCAAAGAGGCACTGAGTTTGAAGGTAGGCCTTGAAATACATCCACAGGTACACCTCCAATTGACTCAAATGATGTCAATTAGCCTATCAGATGCTTCTAAAGCCATGACATCATTTTCTGGAACCTGCAAAACACCCGTCTCAACGTCAACAGTGAAGAAGCAACTCCGGGATGCTGGCCTTCTAGGCAGAGTTGCAAAGAAAAATGCCATATCTCAGACTGGCCAATAATAATTCAATATTAATATTGGCAAATGAACACAGACACTGGACGGAGGATCTCTGCCTACAAGGACAGCATCCCGGAGTCGCCTCTTCACTGTTGACATTGAGGCTGGTGTTTTGTGGGTACTATTTAATGAAGCTGCCAGTTGAGGACTTGTGAGGCGTCTGCTTGTCAAACTAGACACTCTAATGTTCTTGTCCTATTGCTCAGTTGTGCACCGGGGCCTCCCACTTCTCTTTCTATTCTGGTTAGAGCCAGTTTCCTCTTTTCTGTGAAGGGAGTAGTACACAGCATTGTACGAGATTCATTTTCTTGGCAATTTCTCGAATTGAATGGCCTTAATTTCTTGGAACAAGAATAGACTGATGAGTTTCAAAAGAAAGGTATTTGTTTTTGGCCATTTTGAGCCTTTAACTGTACTCCAGATACTCCACTAGTCTAAAGAAGGCCATTTTTATTGATTCTTTAATGTTTCTTGGCAATATCTCTGACAAAACTGCACATTTTAGAGTGGACTTTTTCTGTCCCCAGCACAAGGTCCACCTGTGTAATGATCATGCTGTATAATCAGCTTATTGATATGCCACACCTGTCTGTTGAATGGATTGTCTTGGTAATGGAGAAACTCAAAAAAAAGGTTTGAGAGAAATACGCTTTTAGTACATATGGAACATTTCTGGGATGTTTTATTTCAGCACAGAAACATCGAACCAACACTTTACATGTTACGTTTATATTTTTGTTTAGTGTAGATTGAGTGTCAGTGTAGATTCTGTGTCACAATAATTTCAAAGCGCAGGGCAGATGATGTCTAACTCAGGACTTGCCCCATGAAAGACTGTGGCAAGTGCCACAGACATTTGGGAAAGATGGTATACTATGAACATACAGCTAAGTTATATGATCAATTCACTCAATGGACAGGTAACAGCAAGACAGTCACCTTTCACGAAGGATTGCCATTGCAGCAAGAACAGACCCAGGAGTTATTTTGGCAGGATAAACATGTTACGTGTGTATTCATTATTATTTGTGTCGCCTCTGTAAAATCATTTGTAATCTTGTCCCCCAGTTGCCTATTCTCCTACTAGAAATGAGTGTACATCGATAATATATTATAATAGATACTTTATTTCCTGGCCTTTCAGGCCCTTGTCTATTTTCAATGTTATTCTATTAGAAACTTTTATTCCAAATGTTTTTTGTGAGTGTGATGTTTAGAACTTTCATGTGGCCTCTACTTGGGTTTTCACCACCGGCTTCTTATCTGTTCAACAATACAGATCCAGGTCAAGCTCACACAGGTCGTTACGATTTCCCACAGTCATTTCCATGGAAATGGGGTGATAAAGCAGATTAGTCCGTCATGCACTGGACGGACAACCATGTACTGCAACGTCGGGATGAAGTTCACAAAATGCAAGGGATTATGTGGAGACAGGCGAAGACCAAGGCGGAGAGGGAAACAAAAGAGACTGAAACTGGGGCCAGATTCTCTGAGCTATTTAAATGTTCATAATTTCACACCCATAGGCATGTCTGTATTGGACCCTATGCATTATATTTTTGGGGACAGTAAAACACATTTTTACTATCGGGAAGAATTTTAGTGTGCTGAATGATGGAATACTAAGAAATATTCCGCTTAAAGTTGATGCACTGAAAGCACCTGCAGACATAGGCCAACAACCCGCTAAAATCTCATCAGGGTTTTCTCAATTCAATGCACAAGAATGGAAATGCGTTTACTCCTTATTTGCTCTTAAGGGACTTGTTGAGGATGCCCATTTGGATTTTGTGAAATCCTGTACCGTCTAATGTACAAGATGTATCACAATGGAACGAGTTAGAGAGGCTCATCGCCACTTGCAGCAGTTCTGTGAGAGCTTTGCAAGGTCGTATGGAATACAGCATTGCACACTAAATATGCACCTCCATAGTCACTTTAAGAAATGAGTTTTGGACTACGGTCCAGTATATGGTTTCTGGTGGTTTCCATTTGAGCGAGCACAATGTTGACATTTAATGGTTTCATAGGTACACAGAAGACAAACAATCACAGCATCTCAGTTCAGTTTAACGAGAAGTTTTAACTGTCCAAAGTGTTAAAAGCAGGTTCTGGCCTACTGACTGGTAAAAGGCGGAAACCTGTCACGAGAGAGATGAAACGCATTACATGTAGGTCCTGCTGGTACCAAGTACTTACATAATTGAGAATAAGGATCTGTGAGAATAAGGATTTGCCTGCCCCCTAAACAGCTGTTTGTCGTAGCAAGTGAAGATAGGAATGATGTGTATGATGTCTTCACATTCATGTATCTAAACAAGGATTTCACCATTGTACAGCTGACAGAACAAAATGAGCCAGGTAGGGATGCTGTGAGAGGTTATATGCACTGATCAAAGTAAATGTTTTCGCTCATCATATGTACTTGCAAAGTGGTTCGCCACTGACAGACAGATGGGCCTACCACGCATTCAACCAGATGCAGAGCTAACACCAGGCATACTAACATATTGGTTTTCTTGTGATGTGCTTGTTGGTCCAGCACATGAAAACACAGGCATTTCTCATGTCATAGCTCATGTAAATTGGTTCCAGAAACATCCAAATCAATATAATTTCAAGCCCCCTGTTAAGGTTTGGGGCAAGGCATTAAAGGCACAGTTTATTCCAGTTCATTGAATTATAAAGAGCCGTGCATATTGCCTGTATAAAGTGCAGTTTACCCGTTTCAAGCAGAGCTGCTTGTTAGGCATTAGGCTACTTGGAGGTTAAACTATGAGAAATCAAGAAATCAGGTTAAACTATGAGCCTACCCTTGGGAATTTGAGAGAAAAGCTCATGTTTAATTATCATTGTTTGTGTTTATTTCATAAAGTGTCTCATACTTTTTATACATTTTATTATCTGTTTTTTTTATATGGAACTTTGCATTGTACTGTGAAACTGATTGAGGTGTTAAAATCAGATTTGTCGCCTTTTGATGCCTTTTGTGTTTTATGTTCTTTGATAACATTTGATCTCTTTTATTGCCGTGCTTGTTTTTTCATTGTATTGTTTTAAGTGAGTTGCTATTTTAAATGCACTTCAAATAACATTTGAATTGAAGTTTGATTAGATGTTGGGTCTTTAATTGATGATTGTATGAATATAGACTCCATTAACCTTATAGTCAATCATTCTTACCTCTTGGTGTCACCCGACACGCTGGCGTCCCACCTAGCCAAAAGAAAATGCAAATGCACCACGCCAAATGCTAATAGCACTCGTTAAAACTCAAACTTTCATTAAAACACACATGCAAGGTACTCAATTAAAGCTACACTCGTTGTGAATCTAGCCACAAAGTGTTATGCAGGTGAGTGAGGACCCAAAAGCGACTTAACAGAAACAGAGTTTATTCAAGTCCAAACAGAAAATAACAAATCCTGAATCCTTAACAGGAAATGTCCAAACGGGGAATAACAGAAATCCTCTAGTCTGTAGAGGGGAATAACAGGATAAGCGGCCACAGACTGCAGGTTGCTTCGGTAGGCGCAGGCCGTAGCTGACAGAGACACCTGCTCACACACAGCATCTGATGAAGGCAAAAACACGGCAGGACGGAACAAGAACACAGCACAGCAAACAAGGATCCGACAAGGACAGAAGCAGAAACGAAGAGAGAAATAGAGACTTAATCAGAGGGAAAAATAGGGGACAGGTGTGAAAGAGTAATCGAGGTCGTTAGGAGAATGAGGAACAGCTGGGAGCAGGAACGGAACGATAGAGAGAGAGCTGGAAAGAGAGAGGGAAAGAAACCTAATAAGACCAGCAGGGGGAAACGAATAGAAGAGAAAGCACAGGGACAAGACATGACAATACATGACACAAAGTCAGATTTTTAAAATGCTTTTCGGCGAAAGCATGAGAAGCTGTTATCTGATAGCATGCAACACCCTGAAATACCTCAAGGGGACGTAAACAAAAGAATTAGCATAGCCGGCGCTACACAAAAAACAGAAATAAAATATAAAACATTCATATCCTTTGACGAGCTTCTTTGTTGGCACGCCTATATGTCCCATAAACATCACTATTGGGTCTTTTTTTTATTAAATTGGTCCATATATACCCAAAATGTCCATTTATTAAGACTGTGTGATCCAGGAAAAAACACTGTTTCAAAACGCAACGTCATTTATTTTTTTTAAAGTTGCCTATAAACTTTGACAAAACACTTCAAACTACTTTTGTAATCCAACTTTAGGTATTAGTGAACGTTAATCATCTATCAAATTGATCACGGGGCGATGTGTATTCAATAGCTCAACGTCTTCAAATGATGGTCGAAAATGTCTCTTCCAAAACATCCTGTCGTGGACCGGATGACATGGGGTGTCTCTTCTTCATTTGACCAAGGAACAACCTCAAGGCAATTGCCAAGACTGGCGACATCGTGTGGAAGCTGTAGGACTTGTAAACTGGGCCCTATCTATTTTGCCTTGCCATAGACAATACAGGGAACTGGCGCATTGATATTTTTTCCCTTTTTTGTGATCAGTTTTCCTTGGGCTTTTTCACGAAACACACGTTCTCTTATAGTCACAGCCGTGATTTAACCAGTTGTAGAAACTTCAGAGTGTTTTCTATCCACACATACTAATCATATGCATATACTATATTCCTGGCATGAGTAGCAGGACGTTGAAATGTTGCGCGAATTTTAACAGAATTTTCGAAAAAGTAGGCCTAGGCTTAAGAGGTTTTAAGATGTTTTCCAAATGTATGAACTAGGTTATATCAGTGGGTGCTGCTGAGACGACGGCTCATAATAATGGCTGGAACGAAGTGACTGGAATGGCATCAAACACAATGAAAACCATGTGTTTTAGGTACTGTATTTGATACCATTCCACTAATTCCGCTCCAGCCATTACCATGAGCCTGTCCTCCCCAATTAAGGTGCCACCGACCTCCTGTGGGTTGTAAGGGCGACTAAATACATGTTTGGAGTAGATTGCCTGCTGAGCTGCACTGGGGTGTGATATGAGGACAATAGACAAGGTGTTAGGGGCTAATAGCATGTGTGAAGATCCTTGACCTTCCAGAGCCAACTAATCAAGAGTGGTCCAGCTCTGCTTTTATTCTGACTTCTCATTACTGAGTTTCTACTTCTTATTATCAAATATATTCTGACTTACATGTACACACCATTTTATGCAGTGATCAGAACTGTAATGTCTGTTTTACATTAGACCACTTTGAGGTTACATACCTATCAATATCTTTCAAAGTAGGAACAAAACACATTTCTGGGTAATAATTCAATACCTTAGTGTGAATGTTTTCAATTAAAATTGTCAAAAAATCATCAAAAATAGCTTCTTAGCAAAGAGTAATTTCTCAAACAAGAAGTTTGCTAGGACTGGAGTAGTCTGAGTAGGGAATGAACAACTGAAAACTAGCTGTTATTGGCAGAGGTTTGGAACTCTTATTGGTCTATTACTGTAACTAATTTAACGCCTGGTGATGGCACCAGGCAGGCCAATACTCGATCCCACCAAAACAGGCTGAAATTTCAGGCGGCTTTTTCAAACTGCTCTTACACTAAATGGACTATAATAATCTTCACAATTTCTCAGTAATATTCCAACCCCATAGTGTGGAAATATACACTGTATAAACCACATGAAATCACATTTTTTACTACACTGGGCCTTTAAGTCTTTCTCCTCTCCCTCTCTCGCTCGCTCTCTCTCTCTCTTGTCTTCACAGACATTACAGTGTAGGTGATAACACCTGCTCCTTCCTGTTTATCATACAAATATGTCCCAGCCAGTGGAGCAGATGGGCCTTGTGTTGTTTGCACTTGAATGGGCAAACAATTCTGGTAACTAATAAAATATGATGGGCCATCTTGACTGTGTTGTATGGTGAGTAGACTGTACAGAGTATGAAAAAAGAAAATATGGTGGGGTTCAGCGATGCAATGACCATCCTTTTTGTAAATCATTGAAACATACATTGAGCTTAGCATCGACACCAGATAGACAACAGCATAACTTCACAGAAGAAGACAAGGAAGAGAAGATGCAGAAGCAGAGGAAAAATAAGAAGAATCTGCTTCAGCTATACTGTATAGCCCCACTTCCATATCCTCAGTGCCAGCTAGGGGAGGGTGGCCATTAGCATCTTTCCCTGCCTGGGAGTCTAGCGAGAGGAAAAGAGGGAAGGAGGGAAGAGAAAGGAGGGGATGGCGGATTCAGGCTGAGTGGGGCTTAGGAAGTCCTAGGATCGGGGGGATTGTGGTTTGGCAGAGTGCGTTTATCCAGCTCTGCAGCAGGCTTCTGAACCAGCACCTCAGGAAGACTCATTAAAGCGGTTGGCTGCTGTTCCACACTGATCTTTCTAATACCCCCATGTTCATAGGGCTTCGCTGAGGACACAGGAGGGGTTTGATCATATCGTTTCGGCGCAGACAATCCTAGCCACCAGCCATGAAGTTACTTCTGTGATTTACAGATTAGATGGGCCATGATCTGCCTTTGTCGGATGTTGTCACCTAAAGATAGCCCTCGGGTAGACATTGAAAAGGCATCATTGTTAAGTATAGTTGAGCGGTTAAACAGGATGATTGTTGATAAGTTATAGGATGCTATCAACTGTGTTGATGGTACCGACAGAGATGGTTGCCTCACTTTGAGTTCTTAGGAAACTATGCAGTATTTAGTTTTTTTATTTCTTACATTGTTACCCCAGGAAATTTAAGTCTTATTACATACAGCTGGGAAGAACTATTGGATATCTGAGCAATGTCAACTTACCAACATTACGACCAGGAATTGACTTTCCCGAAAGGGGATCCTTTGTTTGGACCACCACCCAGGACAATGGATCTAATTCCAGTAGTCGACCAAAAACAACAGCGCCGCAGAAGGGGCAGACGAAGCGGCCACCTGGTCAGACTGTGTAGACGTGTACATCACCCACTGCTGATGAGTATACTACTAGCCAATATTCAGTCTCTTAAGAACAAGGTAAACGAAATTCGAGCAAGGTTTGCCTTCCAGAGAGACATCAGAAACTGTAACATTCTCTGTTTCATGGAAACATGGCTCTCTCGGGATATGTTGTCGGAATCGTTTCAGCCACCGGGCTTCTCCATGCATCGCGCCAACAGAGATAAACACCTCTCTGGGAAGAGGAAGGGCGGGAGTCTATGCTTCATGATTAACGACTCATGGTGTAATTATATCAACATACATGAACTCAAGTCCTTCTGCTCACCCTACCTAGAATTCCTTACAATCAAATGCCGGCCATTTTACCAACCAAGATAATTCTCGTCAGTTATAGTCACAGCTGTGTACATTCTCCCTCAAGCAGACACCAATACTGCTATCAAGGAACTTCACTGGACTATATGCAAACTGTAAACCATATATCCTGAGGCTGCATTTATTGTAGCTGGGGATGTTATTAACAAAGCAAATTTGAGAACAAGGCTACCTATATTCTACCAGCATATTGATTGGCCTACGTGCATGGGCAATATCAAATCAAATCAAATCAAATGAAATGTATTTATATAGCCCTTCGTACATCAGCTGATATCTCAAAGTGCTGTACAGAAACCCAGCCTAAAACCCCAAACAGCAAACAATGCAGGTGTAAAAGCACGGTGGCTAGGAAAAACTCCCTAGAAAGGCCAAAACCTAGGAAGAAACCTAGAGAGGAACCGGGCTATGTGGGGTGGCCAGTCCTCTTCTGGCTGTGCCGGGTAGAGATTATAACAGAACATGACCAAGATGTTCAAATGTTCATAAATGACCAGCATGGTCAAATAATAATAAGGCAGAACAGTTGAAACTGGAGCAGCAGCACAGTCAGGTGGACTGGGGACAGCAAGGAGCCATCATGTCAGGTAGTCCTGGGGCACGGTCCTAGGGCTCAGGTCCTCCAAGAGAGAGAAAGAAAGAGAGAATTAGAGAGAGCATATGTGGGGTGGCCAGTCCTCTTCTGGCTGTGCCGGGTGGAGATTATAACAGAACGTGGCCAAGATGTTCAAATGTTCATAAATGACCAGCATGGTTGAATAATAGTAAGGCAGAACAGTTGAAACTGGAGCAGGAGCATGGCCAGGTGGACTGGGGACAGCAAGGAGTCCTCATGTCAGGTAGTCCTGGGACATGGTCCTAGGGCCCAGGCCAGTTGAAACTGGAGCAGCAGCATGGCCAGGTGGACTGGGGACAGCAAGGAGTCATCATGTCAGGTAGTCCTGGGGCATGGTCCTAGGGCTCAGGTCCTCCGAGAGAGAGAAAGAAAGAGAGAAGGAGAGAATTAGAGAACGCACACTTAGATTTACACAGGACACCGAATAGGACAGGAGAACTACTCCAGATAAACAAACTGACCCTAGCCCCCGACACATAAACTACTGCAGCATAAATACTGGAGGCTGAGACAGGAGGGGTCAGGAGACACTGTGGCCCCATCCGAGGACACCCCCGGACAGGGCCAAACAGGAAGGATATAACCCCACCCACTTTGCCAAAGCACAGCCCCCACACCACTAGAGGGAAATCTTCAACCACCAACTTACCATCCTGAGACAAGGCCGAGTATAGCCCACAAAGATCTCCGACACGGTACAACCCAGGGGGGACCCAGACAGGCCGACCACAACAGTGAATCAACCCACCCAGGTGACGCACCCCCCCAGGGACGGCACGAGAGAGCCCCAGCAAGCCAGTGACTCAGCCCCGTAACAGGGTTAGAGGCAGAGAATCCCAGTGGAAAAAAGGGGAACCGGCCAGGCAGAGACAGCAAGGGCGGTTCGTTGCTCCAGAGCCTTTCCGTTCACCTTCCCACTCCTGGGCCAGACTACACTCAATCATATGACCCACTGAAGAGATGAGTCTTCAGTAAAGACTTAAAGGTTGAGACCGAGTTTGCGTCTCTGACATGGGTAGGCAGACCGTTCCATAAAAATGGAGCTCTATAGGAGAAAGCCCTGCCTACAGCTGTTTGCTTAGAAATTCTAGGGACAATTTGGAGGCCTGCGTCTTGTGACCGTAGCGTACGTGTAGGTATGTACGGCAGGACCAAATCAGAGAGGTAGGTAGGAGCAAGCCCATGTAATGCTTTGTAGGTTAGCAGTAAAACCTTGAAATCAGCCCTTGCTTTGACAGGAAGCCAGTGTAGTGAGGCTAGCACTGGAGTAATATGATCAAATTTTTTGGTTCTAGTCAGGATTCTAGCAGCCGTATTTAGCACTAACTGAAGTTTATTTAGTGCTTTATCCGGGTAGCCGGAAAATAGAGCATTGCAGTAGTCTAACCTAGAAGTGACAAAAGCATGGATTAATTTTTCTGCATCATTTTTGGACAGAAAGTTTCTGATTTTTGCAATGTTACGTAGATGGAAAAAAGCTGTCCTCGAAATGGTCTTGATATGTTCTTCAAAAGAGAGATCAGGGTCCAGAGTAACGCGAGGTCCTTCACAGTTTTATTTGAGACGACTGTACAACCATTAAGATTAATTGTCAGATTCAACAGAAGATCTCTTTGTTTCTTGGGACCTAGAACAAGCATCTCTGTTTTGTCCGAGTTTAATAGTAGAAAGTTTGCAGCCATCCACTTCCTTATGTCTGAAACACATGCTTCTAGCGACCACAGTTACTCTAACTTCCGCGATGCATACAAAGCACTCCCCAGGCCTCCCTCCCGACCACAACGTCATCTTGCTCCTACCGTCTTATAGGCATAAACTAAAACAGGATGTACCAGTGATGAAAACCATTCAACGCTGGTCCGACCAATCGGAAGCCACACTTCAAGATTGTTTTGATCATGCGGACTGGAATATGTTCCGGTCAGCCTCAGAGAACCTATACGCTGACTTTATGAGTGCGTTTATAAAGAAGTGCATTGGAGATGTTGTACTCACTGTGACTATTAAAACCTACCCTAACCAGAAACCGTGGATGGATGACAGCATTTGCGCAAAACTGAATGCGCAATCCACCGCATTTAACCGTGGAAAGAGGTCTGGGAATGTGACTGAATATAAACAGTGTAGTTATTCCCTCCGCAAGGCAATCAAACAAGCAAAATGCCAGTACAGGTACAAGGTGAAGTCGCATTTCAATGGCTCAGACACGAGATGTATGTGGCAGGGTCTACAGGAAATCATGGACTTCAAAAAGAAAACCAGCTATGCCAAGATCACCGGACGTCAGGCTACCAAACAAACTAAACACCTTCTTTGCCTGCTTTGAGGATAATACAGTGCCACCGTTGCGGCCCACTACCAAGTACTGCACCTCATTCTCTGTGGCTGATGTGAGTAAAGCATTTAAACGTGTTAACGCTCGCAAGGCTGCTGCCCTAGATGGCATCCCTCAGAGCATGTGCAGACCAGCTGGCTGGTGTGTTCACGGACATATTCAATCGGTTCCTATCCCAATCTGTTGCCCCACATGCTTCAAGATGGCTACCATTGTTCCTGTACCCAAGAAGGCAAAGATAACTGAACTAAATTACTACCACCCTGCAGCACTTACTTCTGTCATCATGAAGTGCTTTGTGAGACTAGTCAAGGATCATATCACCTCCACCTTACCGGACACCCTAGATCCACTTCAGTTTGCATACCGCCCCAAAAGGTCCACAGACAACGCAATCGCCATCACACTGCACACTGCCCTATCCCATCTGGATAAATTTGGCTTGTCACCCAAAACCCTGACAAACCTTTACAGATGCACAATCGAGTGCATGCTGTCAGGCTGTATCAAAGCCTGGTACTGCAACTGCACCGGCCTCAACCGTAAGACTCTCCAGTGGGTGGTGCAGTATTCACAACGCATCACCGGGGGCAAACTACCTGACCTCTGTGACACCTACAGCATCTAATGTCACAGGAAGGGAAAAAAGATCATCAAGGACATCAACCACCCGAGCCACTGCTTGTTCACACCGCTACCATCCAGAAGGCAAGGTCAGTACAGGTGCATCAAAGCTAGAACCGAGAGACTGAAAAACAACTTCTATCTCAAGCCCATCAGACTGCTAAACAGCAATTACTAGCTCAGAAAGGCTGCTGCCTACATTGAGACCCAATCACTGGCCACTTTAATAAGCAGATCACTAGCCACTTTATACAATGCCACATTTTAAATAAGGCCACTTTAATAATGTTTACATATCTTACATTACTCATATCACGTGTATACAGTATTTTATACCATATATTGCACCTTGACTATGCCTCTCGGCCATCGCTCATCCATATTCTGACATGTTCATATTCTCATTCACCCCTTTAGATGTGTGTGTTAGGTAGTTGTTTAGGGAATTGTTAGATTAATTGTTAGTTATTACTGCACTGTCATAACCTGAAGCACAAGCATTTCCCTACACTAACATCTGCGAGCCATGTGTATGTGACAAATACAATTTTATTTTATTTTAACTGTTATTTTTTCAGGTTTGGTGTGGAATGGATCCACTGAGAGATGGAGACAATTCAGATTTCTGTTTGTTAATGGTGAACTGTCATATGCAGTGCTTCCCCTTTATTCATGCTAAATCATTGCCACCACTCCAAAAAATATGATAAAATAAATTGATGTTATAATGTTTGAGCCACTCCAACAACGCTTTCATTTATCTTTCCAGCACACATTTAATTGTTTTGACTTATGTGCTCGATCAAGTTCTTATGGTACAATTGTTCCACAATTAACTTATTCTCTAAAAATATATCCAATTGTCATCATAATGTACGGAAAAGTCATCTCCAGGTGATTTATTTTTCCTAAGCTGTCAAAACTAAACGAAACAGTGTCCTACACTTCAGTCTGTGGGTTTTTTTTAACACAAAACCACTGTGCTACTTATTTGTTTGTACTTTTAATTTGTGTGAAACCTCATTAACACTTTACTTGACACCTAGTGTCATAACACTTTAACACACAGTCATAACCATGTCATAATATGTCATAACAGCTGACATAACTTGTCATACCCTGTCATAATATGGTCATAACACTGTTATGACCCATATATTTACACCTGGTTGTGACATAGATTGAGTTATTTTATGGCTGGTTATGATACCTACAAAATAGTGTCAAAACCCACATTTATTCCCCCCCCAAAATATGCCAAGAAGTATGTTTATTATTTTATTTTTTTTCTGAAATACTTTGTTGTTGTTGTAATGATTTCTTTAAATTAATGTTTTTTTATGACACTGTCATGAAGCATTATGACTGCCCTGTGTCACTTTGCACTAAGAAAGAAGTCACGCCCTGACCTGAGAACTCTGTTTTCTTTATATTTTGTTTAGGTCAGGGTGTAACTTGGGTGGGTACGCTAGTTTTGTAGGTTTAGGTGATTTGTATGTCTATGGTGGCCTGATATGGTTCCCAATCAGAGGCAGCTGTTTATCGTTGTAACTGATTGGGGATCATATTTAGGTAGCCATTTCCCTTTGGTGTTTGTGGGATCTTGTCTATGTGTAGTTGCCTGTCAGCACTCGTTTGTATAGCTTCATGTTTCGTTTTGTTATTTTGTTCAGTGTTCATTCTTTTAATAAATAAGAATGTACGCATACCACGCTGCGCCTTGGTCCACTCCTTCATACGACAATCGTGACAAAATACTCTTTATGACACTGTAAATAAGCAGTATTACCATCATAATCATATAAGCCAGATAGGCCTATCACGTACATGCCCTTATATCAGTCATCAGTCAAAAATAGGGTGTCTGGTCCTGCTCCTGAAATATGCTCCTGCATTCATCCCAGTCCTCAGCAACAGAGCATTGGTATACGCACACTGGAATGCGCATTTACAATTATAATTTCATTTGGTAAAAAAAAAATATATATATATTCAACATAAACACGTAGGTGTCACGCCTTGGTCATTGTATCTTGTGTTTTTGTTATATGTTTGGGTAGGCCAGGGTGTGACATGGGTTTATATGTTGTATTTCGTATTGGGGTTTGTATTAATTAGGAGTGTGTATTAGTAGGGGTGTGTCTAGTTAGGCTTGGCTGCCTGAGACGATTCCTAATTGGAGTCAGCTGATTCTCGTTGTCTCGGATTGGGAACCGTATTTAGGCAGCCTGAGTGCGCGTTGTATTTCGTGGGTGATTGTACCTGTCTTAGTGTTAGTCACCAGATAGGCTGTATTAGTTTCACTCGTTTGTTGTTTTCGTATTTTCAGTTATTTCATGTACATCATTTTCTTCATTAAAAGTCATGAGTAACCTACACGCTGCATTTCGGTCTGCCTCTCTACAAACAACAGACGAAGTTCATTACAGTAGGCCATGCTGTAATTGAACATTTTGCCTTGTGTGGTAGGCATTGTTGGTTTTGACACTCTTATATAGGTTTCATAATCAGCCGTGAAATAACTACTGTGGGAGGTTTTGTGGGTTTTGACACTCTTATGTAGGTGTCATAACCAGCGATAAAATAACTCAATGTATATCACAACAGGTCTAAATATATGTGTCATGACAGTGTTATGAACATATTATGACAGGTTATGTCAGCTGTTATGACATATTATGACATGGTTATGACATGTCATAAAGTGTAATGACACTGGGTGTCAAGTAAAGTGCTACTGAAACCTCGGAGGCCACATTGTGTTGTCTTTCACTGAACAAACATTATGCCCTCACAAACAGACAGAGATAAATGAAAACGGTGTGAAAGGGTTGTCATTCCTACCCCAGGAATGGGTTTGGGTGGTGTATTTAGACCCCCATTATGTGGTGGATCTTTTTCAGCACAACAGGACCTAACCAGGGAACTGTCAGAGGCCTGAGGAGACAAGCTCTCCGTATACTGAAGTGTTTGATCAGATGAGCTGCACTCAATCTCCTCAAGGTCTTGTGTTAGTGCTCAACAACACTTCTCTCGTGGATTTCCTTTGTTTTCGTCAAGTACACAAGGTCTCACTGTTTGACTTTCCATTATGTCGAAGTAGAAGTGTCACTAACTCGGTAGTGTTGTTTTTTGATTCAGTGCTTATGTATACAATCACTTAGTGCTGTATGCCGTACGAGTCGTATTTGTTTTCGCGTGAGCGTCACATATTGTTTTATGGTAGCTGTACCCAACTGCATATTGCTTTCTGAAAAGGTAAAAGAATGAGAGGCAACATATTGTTGCTTTGCAATTACATTTGATTTCCTTTTGGAATGATCTCTTGTATATTATCGCATTCACCTATACTCACAGATCATTTCTGGTTCAAATGTGTGTGGCCGGGTAAATTGAGAGAAATCACGCTCATTTCAATGTGGTTCTTCTTTGACCAAGCCACTTATCCACTTCGAGCTCACCAGGGCTCTCAAGCAGCACAACAGGCAGGATATTAGCACGGGGCTAACCTCACAGCCAACCCGTAATGACAGAGTTAATAACACTTGTCCCAGGAAACTGGGGGGCAAATGCAGGATGTATCTCTTTGTAAGTATGTTGTCAGTAACAAAGTTTGTGTGATTAGACGGGAGTTAAAGTGTAATTAAAAGAGTTTAAGTAGACATAGCACCATCTCAAGGGATCATGTAGCCTGTACCCTACCTTCGGGGGGGAAGCGAGGAGGAGGTTAATTAAATAAATGTCTGTGGGTTATTGAATGTGCTCTCTCCCGAGCAAAGTGGTGCCTTCTTCCAACCTGAGAGTAGAGGAAGACAGTTAATGACTCTGTTTTATAAAACCACTTTAGCTCTTACTTACGTCCCAGACAGTGTGAGGCTATTCTCTCGTTTCGTCCGCAAGGGAGATGGTCCCACCATTTTTCTCCCATCCATTAGCAAATTACCTGCCCCTCCCCTCTCTCTGCCATTAGATTAATTAATCTTCACTTGGAAAACAATGAAGTACTATTCCTCCTTTGTTGCAGGGCTGCGGGGAGATGGAGAGTGAAATTAGGGGTGACATGAAGAGGACCGGAAGACCTGAAGAGTGTAATTCTCTGTAAAGAAACCAGCAAGGTCAGGTGATATTCTTATGAACACATAATTCATTCATGTTTATAACCACTTTTAAACCATTATCAAATACTTTATTAACCATTAGTAAAATGTTATAAATATTCCTGCATGTACGTTTACATGTACAGTGCCTTGACGCTCACACAAAAACAAATACTACTCGTATGGCATACAGCACAAAGTGTTTGTATACATAAGCACTGAATCAAAAAACAACACTACCGAGTTAAAAACAACACTACTTCTACTTCGACATAATGGAAAGTCAAACAGTGAGACCTTGTGTACAGAACGTTTCCATACCCCTTGACTTATTACACATTTTGTTGTGTTACAGCCTAGATTTCTCTCGCTCATCAATCTACACACAAAACATCATAATGACAGTGAAAACATGTTTTTAGACATTTTTGAAAATGTATTGATAATACAGAAAGATCTCATTTACATACAGCACCATTCAAAAGTTTGGACACACCTACTTATTTGTAACGGTTTTCTAGGTGTGAAGGAGAGTCGGACCAAACCTCAGCGTGTAGATTGCGATCCATGTTTAATAAACAACGTAAACACGAAATAAACACAAACACTACGAAACAATAAACGTAACGAAAACCGAAACAGCCTATACTTATCAACTAACACAGCGACAGGAACAAAGACACTAAGGACAATCACCCACAACACAACCAAAGAATATGGCTGCCTAAATATGGTTCCCAATCAGAGACAACGATAAACACCTGCCTCTGATTGAGAACCACTCCAGACAGCCATCGACTTTGCTAGATACCCCACTAAGCTACAATCCCAATACCAACACCAAAAGCCCACGACAAAACACACCACAATACAAAAATCCCATGCCACACCCTGGCCTGACCCAATACATAAAGATAAACACAAAATACTTCGACCAGGGCGTGACATTATTCAAGGGTTTTTCTTTATTTGTACTATTTCTACATTGTAGAATAATAGTGAAGACATCAAAACTATGAAATAACACCAAAAATATATTTTTCCCTTTTTTCTAAATGTAGTAACCCAAAAAGTGTTAAACAAATCAAAGTGTATTTTATATTTGAGCAATGGCGAACAAGCAATCTTCATGTCTTCTCACATATTTTCAATGGGATTCAAGTCTGGGCTTTGGCTGGGCCACCCAATGACTTTCACATTCTTTGTTATGATGCTATTCCAGCATTGCTTGGCTGTATGTTTGGGGCCAATGTCCTGTTTCTAGTTCCTGTTGGAACATACAGTATATCTTCACCCCATTCTAAGGTCGTTTGAAATTTGAAGCAGGTTCTCATCAAGGATTTTCCTGTATTTGGCTCCATTCATTGTTCCCTCTATCCTTACTTGTCTCCCAGTCCCTGCATTGTAGTTATAGTGACATCTCACAGATTATCAAAGGACATTGGATGCGCCTGAGCTCTGGGAGTGTCATAGCAAAGGAGTGTGAAAACTTATGCAAAGTAGATATTTATATTTCAGAGTGAAGCTTCATCAGAGTGCAAACAATCTTAGACTGGGGTGAAGATTTACGTTCCAACAGGAGAATGGCACCAAGCATATAACCAAAGCAACACTGGAATGGCTTCAGAACAAAAAATGTGAAAGTCCCCGAGTGGCTCAGCCAAAGCTCAGACTTGAATCCCATTGAAAATTTGTGGAACGACTTGAATATTTCTGTTCACCACCGCTCCCCTTCTAACTTAACACAGCTTGAGAAAATCTGCAAGGAAGAATGGGAGAAAATCCCCAAATCAAAATGTGCAAAGCTGAAACAGACATACCCAAGATGAAAGTTGTAATCACCGCCAAAGGTGCATCTATGAATAATTGACTCATGGGTTTGAATACTTATGTAAATGAGATGTTTCTGTATTTCATTTTCAATATTTTTGCAAGAATTTCTAAACACATGTTTTAACTTAGTTATTTTGGGCTATTGCGTGTAGATGGTTGAAAAATTCAGGCTGTAACAACAAAATGTAGAATAAGTCAAGGGGTATACATTCTTTCTGAATGTGCTGTATGTAGTACATACCAAAAAACAAAAGCTTTAAAAGACTCAGTTCACATGAGTACCACAACCAAAATACATGACCTATTCACTATCAAGTTATTCCAGCACATTGATCTTAGATACCTGCTGCAGTTTTGTTGGTTCACTTTGCTTTAAACAAACCACTGGCCATGATGCTTATGATTCAAACCTGCTCAAACAACTGTGTGCTGAAATACAAATGTGTATTGTACATTTGCCAATAGATCCCCAATTTCATACTATACAAGTACGAAGCAGTGTACATAGAAATGCAAATTTTTATTTCAATTTTCCCTAAGGTGCATCAGAAAAACAGAGTAAGCACACAGTCTTTGAGTGATTGGAATGTTCAACCAGTGTGTATGGGATAAATAAACACATTGATGAGACTTAATGGGGGGGTGGGGGGGGGATAGATTAGGAAGAGAAATTCGTACTCTTCTCAGTTAAGCAATTCTGCCCTTGTGTGTTCCCAATGCTCCAGATTAATACGCAAACAAAATCTGCTGACTCACAGGATTATAGACCTTATGGACCTCCCCAATTTAATATGTCTCTATCTGTGTCAGTGTCTTTGATATCAGGGGTAATGCCCAACTAAAGAATCCAATCTCTCCAGATTAGTGTGTGAATTTGTTTACACCATCTGCCTTTTCTGTAATTTCATGTATACCATAATCGGATGGACATGGCTGTTGTGTGTCGTACGGACTTCTCACCCAAAATCTCTTCCACATCGATGTATGAATTAGATCTTGTTATGTGTTTACCATCTCCATGTGTTTGCATTGGCACAACGGTGGATATTATGTATATGGCATGCCAGTGACAGGTTGATTTTTAATGTCACATGTCTTGTCCTGGAGGCAGAACTGAGTGATTTCCTCTTAGATAGACCAGCTGCAAAGTCAAAATTCGCTACATTTTTAAATGATCTGAAAACAAAAATGTGGTCTTGATGTAAGATTAGGGCTAGGCATTAGGGTTAGCAGTGCTGTTAAAGTTAGGGTTAGGTTTTGGGATAGCGGGCAGCATTTTCACTTTTGGATGAATAGCGTGCCCAGAGTGAACTGCCTCCTACTCTGT
Organism: Oncorhynchus gorbuscha; assembly: GCF_021184085.1. Classification (NCBI taxonomy): domain Eukaryota; kingdom Metazoa; phylum Chordata; class Actinopteri; order Salmoniformes; family Salmonidae; genus Oncorhynchus; species Oncorhynchus gorbuscha. Next base: position 28,631 of record NW_025745333.1, read on the forward strand.
CCCAGATGCTAATATATGCATATTATTATTAGTATTGGATAGAAAACACTCTGAAGTTTCTAAAACTGTTTGAATGATGTCTGTCAGTATAACATAACTAAAATGGCAGGCGAAAACCTGAGAAAAATCCAACCAGGAAGTGGGACATCTGAGGTTTGTAGTTTTTCAAAGCTTGGCCTACCGAGTACACATTGAGATATGGATGAGCTTTCACTTCCTAAGGCTTCCACTAGATGTCATCCGTATTTTGATACTTGAATGAGGATTCTACTATAAAGGAGGGGCTCATGAGACCTGTGTGAGTCAGTGGTCTGGCATAGTACCTCGGTCTCATGACGCGCTCCCGACAGAGTTACCTCGCGTTCCATTGCTTTTTCTGAAGACAAAGGAATTCTCCGGTTGGAACATTATTGATTTTTATGTTAAAAACATCCTAACGATTGATTCCATACATTGTTTGACATGTTTCTAAAGGACTGTAATGGAACTTTGAGTTTTTGTCTGGATGAAATGCTCGTGCCTCATGAAGATGGATAACTGGGCTGAACACGCTAACAACAAGTGGCTATTTGGACATAAATGATAGAACTTTATGGAACAAATCAGTAATTTATTGTTGAACTTGGATTACTGGGAGTGCCTTCTGATGAGGATTATCAAAGGTAAGTGAATATTTATGGTGTTGTTTCTAATTTTGTTGATTCCAAAATTGCGGCTATTCCTTTGGCTGATTTGGGTTCTAAACTCAGATTCTCAGATTACGTTTTTCTGAAATCTGACACAGCGGTTGCATTAAGGAGAAGTCTATCTTTAATTCTATGAATAACACTATATTTTATCAATGTTTATTATTAGTATTTCTGCAAAATGACCGGATGTTTTGGAATCAAACCATTACGTTACGTAAGGCGCCAATGTAAACTGAGATTTTGGGATATAAATATGCACATTATCGAAAGAAAAAAAACTACATCTATTGTATAACATGATGTCCTATGAGTGTCATCTGATGAAGATCATTAAAGGTTAGTGATTCATTTGATCTATATTTCTGCTTTTTGTGACTCCTATCTTTGGCTGGAAAAATGGCTGTGTTTTTTTTACTTGGCGGCGATCTAACATAATCATATGTTGTGCTTTAGCTGTAAAGCATTTTTTAAATCGGGCATGATGGGTAGATTAACAAGATGTTTATCTTTCATTTGCTGTATTAGACTTGTTAATGTGTGAAAGTTACATATTTCTAAAAAATATTTTTGAATTTCGTGCACTGCCTTTTCAGCGGAATGTTGTTGAGGTGTTTCGCTAGCGGAACCCCTGCGCTAGAAAGGTTAAACCACTCTGCAGAGCTGCATCCAAAACAAGAGTCATGATAAAAAATGCAAACCTCACGACCGAATTGTCTCTTAATTGTTTTAGCTAATTTCTCAATTAAGGGCATGTGAATATATGAAAGGGTTACAATATATAACATTGTATTTCAAGACCATAGCACTACAGGCTTTTACCAGATATGTCACTTTCACATGTGCTATTAACCCTTTCACATCATTCTACAGTGGTCCCTGAAGCGTATGATCACACCAGTGTGATTAGAACGCTTATTTAGAACGCTTATTTAGAATGTTGCGTCATTCGAAACTGGCCAATCAGCATTTGAGCTGGCCATACTTTTTTTCAGAAACTATTAACACAAACACAGCCCTTACAAAGTTATGTGCAGAATGTGAGCAGTTTATTTTTGGATGCAATGTTCAGATATTCACAGAGTAATTATATAGCATAACACAATCATCCAAACTGGAAAAATGTAGACAACATTTGTCCTAGCGCTAACTGAGGAAAAATTGACGCAACACAAGCGGTCATATTTGTATAACTCTCGGCTAACGAACTACAATATGAATTAGCTAATAGCAAGTACTATTTATAATTCATCACATCATGGGTGAGCTCACCATTTATTGAAATAATTGAATAAAACACTTTCTAGAAATCGAAAGTAATCCGACGATTAGTTTCAGCGTGCCGACATGCTTTCTTTCCTCACAGAAACCAAAGATGTTTATAGTATGCATTTTGAAGCGGAATGTTGTCTTCCATATCCCACCATTCACTTCCTGAAGTTCTCAAGAAATGAGTGAACCCTTACTCACCTCATTCTTTTATAGCATCTTTGGTCCGACAGACAATTACGTGAAACCCAGAATGCATTGTATGTCAACAAACATGGCTCCAAACACATAGCTGGAATTAGCTTAACTCATCATAATAAATATAACCTTCAAAAAAGTATTTTACACACATGTGCCCATTACAATCTATGCATGATTTGTCACCGTTACTTGAAAACATAATAAAACAGTAAATATATCAATAATTACCACACAAAACATTTTCTGATAGTGATTTATTGATACAAATGGCATGTGCCGGCAGTCAATCATGTAACCTCTCACTCCCGCTCTGAGCCATTCAGTGTTGTTATGTATGTAGCTAGTGAGCTAAGCTGTAGCATTAGCAATGTCTTTTAAGAAGCAGACAATTAACAATCGCGGAAATTCTGGATATTTTTTTTTTTACAATTCTGACAATGAGTCTTGAGTATGAAAGTCAGGAATTCACCCCTCCTGGCCATGTTGTTTGGTTTGATGAGTCCCAGTCTGGAGTGCAACGCCCCTTACCATTTACATCTGAGGTAGAGTGCTTCAAGTTGTTTCTGACAGAGGAGCTGGTGGGGGACATAGTAGAGACCAATCGCTATGCCTTGGAGCTACAGGAGAAGAGAGCCAGGAGTCGGGGGGACAATCACAATCATGGAAATGTATACCTTCCTGGTGACAGTCCTCATGGGGATAGTAAAGAAGAACTCCCTAAGAGAATACCGGAGCACAGAGCCTATATTTGCAACTTCTTTCTTTGCCACCCTCTTTTCCCAAGACCGCTATCTAGTGCTACTGCGATGACTGCATTTCATCAACAATGCTATTGCCGTCCTGAATGACCCGTTATACAAAATAAGAAATGTCAACAGCTGGCAACAGCTGGCAGTAAAGTGGAGAAATCCATGTCCTCTCCACTGTCCATACAGCAACCATAAGAAGGTGGACCACCCGAGGGGAGAGAGAAATACCAAACCCAACTGCGTGCTTGACTATAACCTCCAAATGGGGGCAGTGGATAAGGCGGACATTATTAACAGCTTTGTAGAATGCACTCAGAAAACGACCAAGTGGTACATGAGTGGTACTATTATAATGTAATAAGGCACTTACTTTGAAAGAAACTCACACATTTCTAAAGTTATTATTGGTAACGAAAACAACTATGACTGCGATGCAGGCAAGAGACGGAAAATGTCTTGAACTGCACAAACAATTGGGAAGAGTTTGGTGATTTTTGTCCGGGTCAGAAATGTAAAAATGTATTGGTCCGCAAAAGTAAAAATGACTACTTTTATGTGAATGAATGAGGCGGAACACACCTCAAATCAAACTGTTCTTAGAAAATAAAAAACTTGTCAGAAAATAATTTGAAATTGACAAGTTGAAAACAGCCTATGAATAAAAACAAGCTGCATGCCTTGGTTTGAGGGCAGTGCAGATTAAATGTACTGTTGTGTAACAATCACATTCTGGAACGGAGAGAATGTTCTAACACGGGCATAAAAAAAAACTCACGCTGGGGCGACCTTTAGAGATATTTGGAACTCACGCATGAAAGGGTTAATATGTTAGGAGTTAACAAAAAATAAAAAATCATCTCATGTGCTTCTTTTCTTTACTACCCCAGTACTAATATTTTATAACAACTACTAGTGTTTATACCTTATCTGGTGTAATACTTTCTACAATGAGAACATATTTTATAGTGTATCATGTCTTATTTTTGTCTTGTGCTATCACAGTTTGTTTTTCAGAAAAGGGCATGTTACATCATGTACATAGTTTTTTTCCCATTGTGTGGAACTGTGGTTAATAGGGCATTGAGGTAGACTTGTGAATAGTGTGTCACTGGTTTAAATACAGGATAAAGGCATTACCCATAAATCCTTAAGCATCAAACTGTACCAGCAGCCTTACCACAGTTGGGCGTAAGCGGTGTTCTAGCAGTGGCTGTTTTTTACAATGAGATGGTTATATGCTGTACTTTAGCTTAAGCTCCCATACATTTTTGAAAATCCGAAGGTGCAGTAGCTGTATATCTCATGTCTGATGCAGAGACATGTTTAAAATACTCTGAAATCATAAATGCTCAAAAGTTAAATGTAATACTTCCATTTTGTGCAGTTGTTATTTATTAGGGTCCATTGAAATTGTTATTTACCATAATTCATATAATATGCATTCAAAACAAGTGCAGTACGTGTAAATATTATATCTGACTTACTTTAGAAACATTTTTCAAATGCTCTGAAATCTCAAATTCTCAAAATAAAATGTAATACTTAAATTTTGTATGTGTGGTTTGGGATCATAATCCACATGACTGGCATAGTATACCTGGGAAAGCAGGGGAAGCCTAAGAATGCTTACAGTGCCTTGCAAAAGTATTCATCCCCTTGGCGTTTTTCCTATTTTGTTGCATTACAAACTGTATTTTAAATGGATTTCATAAAATGGACATACACAAAATAGTCCAAATTGGTGAAGTGAAATGAAAAAACAACAACTTTTTCCCCAAAAATTATAGAAGGGTAAAAACAGAAAAGTGGTGTGTGCATATGTATTCACCCCCTTTGCTATGAAGCCCCTAAATAAGATCTGGTGCAACCAATTACCTTCAGAAGTCACATAATTAGTTAAATAACGTCCACCTGTGTGCAATCTAAGTGTCACATGATCTGTCACATGATCTCAGTATATATACACCTGCTCTGAAAGGCCTCAGCGTCTGCAACACCACTAAGCAAGGGGCACCACCAAGCAAGCAGCACCATGAAGACCAAGGAGCTATCAGGGACAAGGTCAGGGACAAGGTGTGGAGAAGTACAGATCAGGGTTGGGTTATAAAACAACATCCAAAACTTTGAACATCTCACGGAGCACCATTATATCCATTATAAAAAAATGGAAAGAATATGGCACCACAACAAACCTGCCAAGAGAGGGCCGCCCACCAAAACTCACAGACCAGGCAAGGAGGACATTAATCAGAAAGGCAACAAAGAGACCAAAGATAACCTCAAAGGAGCTGCAAATCTCCACAGCGGCGATAGAGAATCTGTCCATAGGATCACTTTAAACTCCACAGAGCTGGGCTTTACGGAAGAGTGGCCAGAAAAAAATAACCAAATATGTTTGGTGTTCGCCAAAAGGCATGTGGGAGACTCCCCAAATATGGAAGTAGGTACTCTGGTCAGATGAGACTAAAATTGAGCTTTTTGGCCATCAAGGAAAATACAATGTCTGGCGCAAACCCAACAGCTCTCATCATCCCGAGAACCTCATCCCCACAGTGAAGCATGGTGGTGGCAGCATCATGCTGTGGGGATGTTTTTCATAGGCAGAGACCGGGAAACTGGTCAGAATTGAAGGTATGATGGATGGCGCTAAATACAGGGAAATTCTTGAAGGAAACCTGTTTCCGTCTTCCAGAGATTTGAGACTGGGACAATGACCCAGCAGGACAATGACCCTAAGCATACTACTAAAGCAACACTCGAGTGGTTTAAGGGGAAACATTTAAATATCTTGGGATGGCCTTGTCAAAGCCCAGACCTCAATCAAATTGAGAGTCTGTGGTATGACTTAAATATTGCTGTACATCTGGGGAACCGATCCAACTTGAAGGAGCTGGAGCAGTTTTGCCGGTGGCTAGATGTACCAAGCTTACAGAGACCTACCCCAACTGACTTGCAGCTGTAATTGCTGAAAATGTGGCTCTACAAAGTATAGACTTTGGGGGGGGGGGGGGGTGAATTGTTATGCACGCTCAAGTTTTCTGTTTTCTTGTTTGTTTCAAAATAAAGAATATTTTGCAACTTCAAAGTGGTAGGCATGTTGTGTAAATCAAATGATACAAAAATCTATTTTAATTCTGGGTTGTAAGGCAACAAAATAGTAAAAATGCAAAGGGGGAAGAATAATTTCGCAAGCCACTGTATGCTACATTAATCTGTCTAGGAGAAAAAAAAATGATTTAAGTTTTATGGCTGAGTTTTAGCATTGAATGCACTGTGTAAAAATTACCTCAGATTACAAATCAGTTTAGATATGTGTCCCAATTGGCGCCTTATTCCATCCCAAATGGTGCCCTATTCCCTATAAAGTGCACTACTTTAGACCATGACCCATAGGGCTCTGGTCTAAAGTAGTGTTCTATATAGGGAATAAGCTTCCATTTTGTACACACTTTCAAGGCTTTGCTGCCTTCCATTTCCAGGAATGCTGATTTGAGATTGGTTACTGTACATATGCAATATACAGTACTAGGCAATACAAAGCTTATTTTTAGACTGTGCCCAGAATATGAGAAAAGTAATGAAAGCAGTAGAATTAGATTTTATACTAGTTTATGAGATGAGAGTGAATGCAAAACTGCAGACTGCTTAGATAATCATTAAATAGCACATATGGGAATCCAATTGACAAACTGCCTGGGGTGAAATATGTTTTAAATTGGTTTTAAAAATTGGGCCCTTTTTTGCAAATAAAAACATATTAAGTTTGCGTTTCAAATTGATTATTCTCCGTTAATGGTCCACAGTTTAAGTGGAATGTTTTCCATTGCGCAACTTTGATCACAGACAATAATGGATTGAGTAGTAGATATGAGAATGGATAGAACGCCACAATATAGCAGCTGGTTGCAGAATCATCTATATAAGGAGTTCTTATAGAGATGTATTTAATTATAAGATTTGCATTCAGACTGTCCAAGTGGCAATGCCTGCAAACCAAGGGGAAAGGGAAATGCGGATGCATCGATAAGAGCTGTTATGGAGAAATTGTGATAACGAGAATATAAATAATTGTTTATTGTATGTTGCGGTGCAATTGTATGTGGATATACTGTACATTATCAGCACATGGTAAATAAGATAATAGGGAAAAGGAAGCATGTTATAAAACATATATTATTACATTCATATTCTGTTTACATTTTGCAGTGTGCAGATAGTCAAATGCACTCTTTGGAAGTAGAAAGACAAAGACTTTTGTGCAACAGAAATCAATTGAAAAACAGTGCACTCAGCATATAGGGATGACATCCGTGCAGGACAATTGGTTGATTACTATAACAACATTCAATTTAAGTAGTGTACAACACTGTATATAAAAAATGGTTTATTCCAATGGAAAATAAATAATAAATATAGCTGCGAGCAGCAATGAACGGGGTTCACAGGATCACAGAAAGGACGTAAGATCAGTTGCATAACAAAGCAAGCACTCTATCATGTAGGAACAATCTTCCTTTACAATATGTGCAATCAGTGAAAGCATTACTATGTTTATCTCTCAATCAGATGTTTTGAAAGTAACATTGATGCATTCAAAGATGGCCAAGCTATACTAGTAGATGCATATTAGCACATGCAAAAATATGAACCATAGGACCAAATGTGGAATGTAGGCCCATTGTACATTTCTTAACTTAGTTTGAGAAAAGCTAAGGTAGTGTCCGGGCTAACACGGTTAATTAATATTAATAAACTGCAATTACCTTTGCAAGTTTAAACCATGTAAACCTTCTCACAAGAGAGTATTAAGTCCGGATTGATCATGGTTGTGTGGTGCAATACGTTTAATCGGCGCATGTTATCTGTTGCTTTTACTGATTTTCTATCTGTACAGGGAAGTATTTTGTTTTTACATCTTTAGACACTGATGGTGTATAGCGCTAGCAGTGCAGTTTCTTGGAGAAAGATGAAGATGTGTTATGTAGAGTGTGGACCCTTCCAATATTCCACCTTATTTCGTCATGTTAAGCAAGCAAGGTTAACCTCTCTAGGGTAGGTGAGACGCTAACGTCCCACCAGGCCAACATCCGGTGAAACTGCAGAGAGCTAACATTCTAAATACACCATTTGTTATTGTAAACATTCTTGTAAATAGTTTTGACTCCCAGGCGGAAGACATGTTTCTGATGGCGAGGATGCCTTGCTGGATTGGTAAATCCTAATCCTAATGTCATTGTTTGAAATTTTATTTGCAATATATAAAAATATGATCTGTAGTGAAATGTGTAGAGTACACATTGGCTATTGTGTGTGTGTGTGTGTGTGTGTGTGTGTGTGTGTGTGTGTGTGTGTGTGTGTGTGTGTGTGTGTGTGTGTGTGTGTGTGTGTGTGTGTGTGTGTGTGTGTGTGTGTGTGTGTGTGTGTGTGTGTGTGTGTGTGTGTGTGTGTGTGTGTGTGTGTGTGATATATTTTTAACATTTATTTTACATAAACATGGCATGGAACAGCCCTTCACCACTTCACCATAGTGATTATGTTACCTGTACTCTCTCTCTCTCTATATATATATATATATATATTTTATTTTATTTTACGTGTTGATACAGGGCTCATACGTGAAAGTATTGTTACTGATTTTTTAAAATCTTTCACAGTGGCAGTGATTCTGATTATGAGCCACCAATGTCAAGGTGTCCATCTCCCTCTGAAGCTGGTTCATCCAGCTGGACCCGCACTGTCTCCGGCTCCACACCTATCTGGCCATCAAGAGATGTGAAGTCAGTGACAAAGACGCGGCGGTGTGGAGGAGAGAAACCTGCAGACAGGGCCAGATGGCCATTGGCACACTGTGTTAGAAGATGATGTGGAACCAAATCCACCAGTTTTTAGACCCAAAAGGCAGCCAGGACCTCAACTAGACATGACTGCAAAGTACAACCCCCTTCAACTTTTCAAACGTTTTTTCACCTCATCAGTTGTTTATTCCCTGGTGTCGAACACCAATAAGTACGGGGCTAAGAAGCAGGCAGGAAAGAAAGAGGCATGGAAAACCATTTCCATGTCAGACCTTTTCTGCTACTTTTCAATGGTCCTTTACATGGGGCTGGTGAAGTTAAAAACTCCAAGGGACTACTGGAAAACATCAGCTCTCTATCAACTGCCTTTCCCCATGACTGTCATGTCTTGTAAAAGGTTTCTGACTATCTCACGGGCGCTTCACATCAGTGACCCAGAAGTTGATGAGAATGACAAGAAGAGAGGCACATAGGCTGTGCAAAATCAAACCTCTATACCCCAACATCGTTGAGGCCTGCAAGACTCATTTTGAGCCCGCCCAGAACCTGTCCATCGATGAGAGGATGATAGTCTCAAAGGCTAGAATCAGCCTCAAACAATACATGCGTATCAAACAAACCAAATGGGGTTACAAACTGTTTGTTTTGGCTGATTCTGTGTGTGCCTACACTTGCAATTTTTTGGTTTATGAGGGGAAAAACAGTTTTTCTACCGGTAATGGACAGAGTTATGATTCCGTTATGGAGTGTTTGGATTTTCAACTCCTGGGGAAGAGCTACAAACTGTTTGTGGACAACTTCTACAGAAGCCCTACCCTGTTTACAGAGCTGAGGAAGTGGGATGTGTGGGCTTGTGGCACCATTCGGACCAACAGAGTGGGCTTTCCAAAGACAAAGATGAACGACATGCCTAAGCTGGCTGAGCGGGGTACCATAACGATGAATCCGTGAAGATGGCCTGCTCTTTGTGAAGTGGATGGATACCAGAGAGGTGGTCATGTGCTCCAGTATCCACAAGTCCTTCAGTGGATATCACGTCGTCAGGCATGTGAAGGACGGTGCCGGGGCATGGACCACAAAAAATGTCCCCATTCCAGCTGCTGTGAAGGACTAAAAAAAGAGCAAGGGAGGTGTGGCCCTGTCAGATGTGCTGATAGGATACTCCAATGTTCTCCACAAGACCATGAAATGGTACAAGACATTTTTCTATAATTTCATTGACATTGCTGTGGTGAATGTCTTCATCCTCCAGAAGGAAATGGCCAAGAGCTGTGGACAGCCCCCCATCTCACAGCTAGCCTTCAGGGAGCTGCTCATCCAGGAGCTTGCTAGCTACATCAAGTCCACTGTAGCACCTTCTGTCCCCTCTACCTCTGTCCCTTCTGCTCCAACGAGTGGTGTTCACCTGTCCAGATTAATCTCTGCAGGCATGAATGTGCCTCAGGGCAAAAAGGGCACAGTAGGGAGACGTCGTTGTGCCCTTTGTCACAGGAAATGCCCCATCACCTGCACCACCTGTTCAGTAAGCCTTTGCTTTACAGCAGAAAGAGACTTTTGTGTAGAGGACTGAGGGTCTTCACAATAATGTAAATTGAAAATATGTAAATAGTTACCCTTGTTAATTGTTTGTTTTATTATTATTATAATATTTTTTTGATATATGTATTTATTTATATATATACTTATATAAAAATTGGGGGGTGTGTGTTAAAATAGCATTTATGTTATTTCCTTCAAAATGTATCACTGTACCTGTCATGCAGGTGAAGGAGGACCCAAACGCGACTTAACAGAAACAGAGTTTATTAATGTTCAAAACCGAATAACTGAAATCCTCTAGATTAGTAGAGGGGAAAACAACTGGAGAAGCGGCCACAGACTGCAGGTCGCTTCGGGTAGGCGCAGGCCGTAGTCAACTGAGACACCTGCTCACACGCAGCGTCTGAAGAAGGCACAAAACACGACAGGACAGGGTGATACACAATCACGGCAAAAAACACGACAGGACAGGGCGAAACGCAATCACAGCATCGTGAATACAATGCAAGGAACCGACGGAACAGGAACGGATTACAAAGGAATAAATAGGGAATCTAATCAGGGGAAAGGATCGGGAACAGGTGTGGGAAGACTAAATGATGATTAGGGGAATAGGAACAGCTGGGAGCAGGAACGGAACGACAGAGAGAAGAGAGAGCGAGAGAGTGAGAGAGGGAGGGGAGAGAGAGGGATAGGAGGGAAAGAACCAAATAAGACCAGCAGAGGGAAACGAATAGCATGGGGAGCACAGGGACAAGACATGATAATAAATGACAAACATGACAGTACCCCCCCACTCACCGAGCGCCTCCTGGCGCTCTCGAGGAGGAACACTGGCAGCAACGGAGGAAATCATAGATCAAACGGTCCAGCACGTCCCGAGAAAGAACCCAACTCCTCTCCTCAGGACCGTAACGAAAAACGATAAAAAGGGAAACTAGGGTACTACTCTAAAAAAAAAAATGAGAACTAGGGACAGACTGAGACACAGCAAGGGCAGGGACAAGAACAGGAGAGATGCGATGGCAGGGAACAGACTGAGACCCAGCAAGACCAGGAGCAGAAGCAGAAAAAAATTACCAGACTTCTTCTGCGCGCAGTCTGAACACGCAGCCACGAAACGGCGCGTGTCACGCTCCTGAGTCGGCCACCAAAAGCGCTGGCGAATAGACGCAAGAGTGCCTCGAACACCGGGATGACCAGCTAACTTGGCAGAGTGAGCCCACTGAAGAACAGCCAGACGAGTGGAAACAGGAACGAAAAGGAGGTTACTAGGACAAGCGCGCGGCGACGCAGTGTGCGTGAGTGCTTGCTTAACCTGTCTTTCAATTCCCCAGACTGTCAACCCGACAACACGCCCATAAGGAAGAATCCCCTCGAGATCAGTAGAAGCCACAGAAGAACTAAACAGACGGGATAAGGCATCAGGCTTGGTGTTCTTGCTACCCGGACGGTAAGAAATCACAAACTCGAAACGAGCGAAAAACAACGCCCAACGAGCTTGACGGGCATTAAGTCGTTTGGCAGAACGGATGTACTCAAGGTTCTTATGGTCTGTCCAAACGACAAAAGGAACGGTCGCCCCCTCCAACCACTGTCGCCATTCGCCTAGGGCTAAGCGGATGGCGAGCAGTTCACGGTTACCCACATCATAGTTGCGCTCAGATGGCGACAGGCGATGAGAAAAATAAGCGCAAGGATGAACCTTATCGTCAGACTGGAAGCGCTGGGATAGAATGGCTCCCACGCCACCTCTGAAGCGTCAACCTCGACAATGAATTGTCTAGTGACGTCAGGAGTAACGAGGATAGGAGCGGACGTAAAACGTTCTTTTAGAAGATCAAAAGCTCCCTGGGCGGAACCGGACCACTTAAAACACGTCTTGACAGAAGTAAGAGCTGTGAGAGGGGCAGCAACTTGACCGAAATTACGAATGAAACGCCGATAGAAATTAGCGAAACCTAAAAAGCGCTGCAACTCGACACGTGACCTTGGAACGGGCCAATCACTGACAGCTTGGACCTTAGCGGAATCCATCTGAATGCCTTCAGCGGAAATAACGGAACCGAGAAAAGTAACGGAGGAGACATGAAAAGAGCACTTCTCAGCCTTTACGTAGAGACAATTCTCTAAAAGGCGCTGTAGAACACGTCGAACGTGCTGAACATGAATCTCGAGTGACGGAGAAAAAATCAGGATATCGTCAAGATAGACAAAAACAAAAATGTTCAGCATGTCTCTCAGAACATCATTAACTAATGCCTGAAAAACAGCTGGCGCATTGGCGAGACCGAACGGCAGAACCCGGTACTCAAAATGCCCTAACGGAGTGTTAAACGCCGTTTTCCACTCGTCCCCCTCTCTGATGCGCACGAGATGGTAAGCGTTACGAAGGTCCAACTTAGTAAAGCACCTGGCTCCCTGCAGAATCTCGAAGGCTGATGACATAAGGGGAAGCGGATAACGATTCTTAACCGTTATGTCATTTCCACGCAGGGGCGCAGAGTTCCTTCTTCTTAACAAAAAAGAACCCCGCCCCGGCCGGAGAAGAAGAAGGCACTATGGTGCGTCAAGAGACACAGACAAATAATCCTTGAGAGCCTTACGTTCGGGAGCCGACAGAGAGTATAGTCTACCTCGAGGAGGCGTGGTCCCTGGAAGGAGATCAATACTACAATCATACGACCGGTGAGGAGGAAGGGAGTTGGCTCGGGACCGACTGAAGACCGTGCGCAGATCATGATATTCCTCCGGCACTCCTGTCAAATCGCCAGGTTCCTCCTGAGAAGTAGGGAGAGAAGAAACGGGAGGGATGGCAGACATTAAACACTTCACATGACAAGAAACGTTCCAGGATAGGATAGAATTACTAGACCAATTAATAGAAGGATTATGACATACTAGCCAGGGATGACCCAAAACAACAGGTGTAAACGGTGAACGGAAAATCAAAAAAGAAATAGTCTCACTGTGGTTACCAGATACTGTGAGAGTTAAAGGTAGTGTCTCAAATTTGATACTGGGAAGATGACTACCATCTAAGGCAAACATGGGCGTAGGCTTGTCTAATGGTCTGAAAGGAATGTTATGTTTCCGAACCCATGCTTCGTCCATGAAACAACCCTCAGCCCCAGAGTCAATCAAGGCACTGCATGTAGCACCCGAACCGGTCCAGCGTAGATGGACCGACATAGTAGTACAAGATCTAGATGAAGGGACCTGAGTAGTAGCGCTCACCAGTAGCCCTCCGCTTACTGATGGGCTCTGGCCTCTTACTGGACATGAAATAACAAAATGTCCAGCAACTCCGCAATAGAGGCACAGGCGGTTGGTGATCCTCTGTTCCCTCTCCTTATTCGAGATGCGAATCCCTCCCAGCTGCATGGGCTCAGTCTCAAAGCCAGAGGAGGGAGATGGTTGCGATGCGGAGCAGGGAAACACCGTTGATGCGAGCTCTCTTCCACGAGCCCGGTGACGAAGATCTACCCGTCGTTCTATGCGGATGGCGAGAGCAATCAAAGAGTCCACATCTGAAGGAACCTCCCGGGAAAGAATCTCATCCTTAACCGCTGCGTGGAGTCCCTCCAGAAAACGAGCGAGCAGCGCCGGCTCGTTCCACTCACTAGAGGCAGCAAGAGTGCGAAACTCAATGGAATAATCCGTTATGGACCGTTCACCTTGGCATAAGGAAGCCAGGGCCCTAGAAGCCTCCTCACCAAAAACTGAACGGTCAAAAACCCGAATCATCTCCTCTTTAAAGTTCTGGAATCTGTTAGAGCAATCAGCCCTTGCCTCCCAGATAGCTGTGCCCCATTCTCGAGCCCGGCCAGTAAGGAGTGAAATGACGTAAGCAACCCGAGCTCTCTCTAGAGTATGTGTGGGGTTGGAGAGAGAACACAATCTCACACTGCGTGAGAAAGGAGCGGCACTCAGTGGGCTGCCCGGAGTAGCAAGGTGGGTTATTAACCCTGGGTTCTGGAGGCTCGGCAGGCCAGGGAGTAACAGGTGGCACGAGACGTAGACTCTGGAACTGTCCAGAGAGGTCGGAAACCTGAGCGGCCAGGTTCTCCACGGCATGGCGAGCAGCAGACAATTCCTGCTCGTGTCTGCCGAGCATGGCTCCTTGGATCTTGACGGCAGTGTAAACAGCGTCTGAAGTCGCTGGGTCCATTCTTTGGTCGGTTCCTTCTGTCATGCAGGTGAAGGAGGACCCAAACGCGACTTAACAGAAACAGAGTTTATTAATGTTCAAAACCGAATAACTGAAATCCTCTAGATTAGTAGAGGGGAAAACAACTGGAGAAGCGGCCACAGACTGCAGGTCGCTTCGGGTAGGCGCAGGCCGTAGTCAACTGAGACACCTGCTCACACGCAGCGTCTGAAGAAGGCACAAAACACGACAGGACAGGGTGATACACAATCACGGCAAAAAACACGACAGGACAGGGCGAAACGCAATCACAGCATCGTGAATACAATGCAAGGAACCGACGGAACAGGAACGGATTACAAAGGAATAAATAGGGAATCTAATCAGGGGAAAGGATCGGGAACAGGTGTGGGAAGACTAAATGATGATTAGGGGAATAGGAACAGCTGGGAGCAGGAACGGAACGACAGAGAGAAGAGAGAGCGAGAGAGTGAGAGAGGGAGGGGGAGAGAGAGGGATAGGAGGGAAAGAACCAAATAAGACCAGCAGAGGGAAACGAATAGCATGGGGAGCACAGGGACAAGACATGATAATAAATGACAAACATGACAGTACCAATTCGGCCATTTGGGTACATTTGTGTGGGACACCTGGGTGACTTCATGCTCAATGTCATGTAGCTCGCTCATTTTTGAAGTTATCTGTCCAAAACTTTTCTCAGTTATTGTTGCCGTTTTATGTTCTTTATTCAAATCATCCACAGCATCATATCTGTATGTTACGCTGTTCTTGGTCATTTGAAAGATGATGCAGCAACAATAAAAAACAGAAAACATATGTTTATTTCCTTGTATTTTCTTCTACCAGATCAATTGTGTTATATTCTCCTACATTCAATTTACATTTCCACAAAATTCAGAGTGTTTCCTTTCAAATGATACCAAGAATATGCATATCCTTGCCTCTGGGCCTGAGCTACAGGCAGTTTGATTAGGGTATGTCTTTAGGCGGAAGGGGGGGGTGTACCCCAAAGAAGTTAACCAAACCCACTCTACTTCTCTTGTGGCAGTGCATTCAATCTAAAAGGTTCCCTCAAGCCGCTTCCTCTTTCAACTGAGCTCCAGCAAGCTTTTATTTTCCATCTTTCTTTCTCTCTTTGACTTCTGCTCGTATCTTTCCTCAGAGGAAAAAAACACTCAAAAACATGAAACCCAAATGCAAATTCTGCCAGGTGCAACCACTTCATACCATGATAGAACATTGTAAGGGGATCTTTGAGGAAGCAAAGGGACTTTTAATTAACAAGCCCTTTATTGATCTGTGGACAAAACAGATGTTAATTATGTGAGCAAAGGCATTTAATTGAGGGAGTGAACCGGGGGGTCCCTGCTCGCTAGGCTAATACTTGCTCAAGAATGAGGAGAATTTGATTGAGTTCAGTGCCGCCAGGTTGAAGCCGGTGTACAAATGATCCTTCAACCGATGGGCTGGAGGTTCCTCAGCTCTCTCTCTCTCGTTTCGTTTTCCTTCTCTCTTACACACTCACTCTTGTTCTCTCTCACTCGAAAAATAAATTGCATTGCTCTCCTTCTGTTTTTCAACTGCCAATGTACAGCCTATGTGTCTTTTTTGCCTTTTCTAGTATTGTCACACCCTGACCTTAGAGAGCCTTTTTATGTCTCTATTTTGGTTTAGTCATTGTTGTGATGTGTGATTTGGGTGGGCATTCTATGTTCTTTATTTCTTTCTTTCTGGCCGACTGTGTTTCCCAATCAGAGGCAGCTGTCTTTCATTGTCTCTGATTGGGGACCATACTTAGGCAGCCCTTTCCCTCCTTCTGTGTGGGATCTTGTTCTTTGTTTGTGTGCAGGTAGTTTGCACTACAAAGCTGTGTAGGCGTTAATGTTTATTCTTTTCTGAAGTTTCACTTTGTTAATAAATTATGTGGAACTCAAAGAACGCTGCGCCTTGGTCTCATTCTTTCGACGACACCCGTTACAGGTATTGCTTTACTGGCATATTTTATGACATCACATGTACATGAAGGCTACAACTGACAGACACGGACTAACTCATTAGGAGTGAGTCTGGAATGAACATAGAGTTGAAGTCGGAAGTTTACATATACCTTAGCCAAGTACATTTAAACTCAGTTTTCACAATTCCTGACATTTAATCCCAGTAAAAATTCCCTGTTTCAGGTCAGTGAGGATCACCACTTTATTTTAAGAATGTGAAATGTCAGAATAATAGTAGAGTGATTCGGGTTTGAAGGCCTCCTTGCTCCCACATGTTTTTTTCAGTTCTACCCACAAATTGTATACGGGATTGAGGTCAGGGCTTTGATGGCCACTCCAATACCTTGACTTTGTTGTCCTTAAGCCATTTTTCCACAACTTTGGAAGTATGCTTGAGGTCATTGTCCATTTGGAAAAGTCATCTGCGACCAAGCTTTAACTTCCTGCCTGATGTCTTGAAATGTTGCTTCAATATATCCACATAATTGTCCTACCTCATGATGCCATCTATTTTGTGAAGTGCACCAGTCCCTCCTGCAGCAAAGCACCCCAACAACACGATGCTGCCACCCCCGTGCTTCACGGTTGGGATGGTGTTCTTCTGCTTGCAAGCCTCCCCCTTTTTCCTCCAAACATAACGATGGTAATTATGGCCAAACAGTTCTATTTTTGTTTATTCAGACCAGAGGACATTTCTCCCAAAAAGTTTGATCTTTGTCCCCATGTGCAGTTTCAAACCGTAGTCTGGCTTTTTTTAATGGCGATTTTGGAGCAGTGGCTTCTTCCTTGATGAGCGGCCTTTCAGGTTATGTCAATATAGGACTCTTTTTACTGTGGGCATAGATATTTTTGTGCCTGTTTCCTCCAGCATCTTCACAAGCTTCTTGGCTGTTGTTCTGGGATTGCACTTTTCACACCACAGTACATTAATCTCTAGGAGACAGAACGCGTCTCCTTCCTGAGCGGTATGATGGCTGCATGGTCCAATGGTGTTTTTACTTGCGTACTATTGTTTGTACAGATGAACTTGGTACCTTCAGGCATTTGTAAATTGCTCCCAAGGATGAACCAGACTTGAAGAGGTCTCCAATTATTTTTTGAGGTCTTGGCGGACTTCTTCTGATTTTCCCATGATGTCAAGCAAGGAGACACTGAGTTTGAAGATAGGCCTTGAAATACATCCAGTTACACCTCCAGTTGACTCAAATGATGTCAATTAGCCTGTCAGAAGCTTCTAAAGCCATGATTTTTCCAAGCTGTTTAAAGGCACAGTCAACATTGAAGGTCCCCAAGGACACACTGGCCTCCAACATTCTTAAATGGAAGACGTTTGGAACCACCAATTCTCTTCTTAGAGCTGGCTGCCCGGCCAAACTGAGCAATTGGGGAGAAGGGCCTTTGTCAGTGAGGCGAACAAGAATGTGATGGTCACTCTGAAAGAGCTCCAGAGCTCCTCTGGAGATTGGAGAACCTTCCAGAAGGACAACCATCTTTGCAACACTCCACCAATCAGGCCTTTATGGTAGAGTGACCAGAGTGTAGCACTTCTCAGTAAAAGGCACATGACATCCTGCTTGGAGTTTGCCAAAAGGTACCTAAAGACTCTCAGACCATGAGAAACAAGATTATCTGGTCTGATGAAACAAAGATTGAACTCTTTGGCCTGAATGCCAAGCGTCAAATCTGGAGGAAAACTGGCACCATCCCTATGATGAAGCATGGTGGTGGCAGCATCATACTGTGTGGATGTTTTTCAGCATCAGGGACTGGGAGACTAGTCAGGATAGAGGGAAAGAGATCCTTGATGAAAACCTGCTCCAGAGCACCTAGGGTGTCAGACTGGGGCAAGTGACCAAGCAGATACCTGGTCTCTATATTATCTGGAATCCATATATCCTGAGGATGCATTTATTGTAGCTGTGGATTTTAACAAAGCTAATTTAATAACAAGTTTACCTAAATTCAACCAGCACATTGATTGTTGTACCCGCTTGAGCAAAACATTAGACCACTGCTACTCTAACTTCTGCGATGCATACAAGGCCCTCCCCCTCCCATCTTGTTGCTCCCTTCCTATAGGCAGAAACTAAAACAGGTTGCTCCCCTGCTTCGGTCTATTCAACACTGGTCTGACCAATTGGATTCCACGCTTCAAGATTGCTTCGATCACGTGGACTGGGATATGTTCCGGGTAGCCTCAGACAATAACATTGACATATACGCTGAGTTTAAAGTGCATTGGAGATGTTGTACCCACTGTGACTATTAAAACCTACCCTTACCAGAAACCATGGATTGATGGCAGCATTCGCGCAAAACTGAAAGCTCGAACCACAGCATTTAATCAGGGCAAGGAGACAGGAAACATGACCAAATACAAAACAGTGTAGCTATTCCCGCCAAGGCAATCAAACAAGCAATGTGTCAGTTTAAACACAAAGTAGAGTCGCAATCCCCTCCCAGTGTGCTGTCCCCACATGCTACAAGATGGCCACCATTGTTCCTGTTCCCAAGAAAGCTAAGGTAACTGAACTAAATGACTATCGTCCTGGAGCACTCACTTCTCTCATCATGAAGTGCTTAGAGATGAGTCAAGGATCATATCACCTCCACCCTACCTGATACCCTAGACCGACTCCAATTTGCTTACCATCCCAATAAGTCCACAGACGATGCAATCGCCATCACACTGCACACTGCTTTATCCCATCTGGACAAGAGGAATACCTACAGTATGTAAGAATGCTGTTCATTGACTACAGCTCAGCATTCAACACTAGTACCCTCACCATTTACTACAGCTCATCATTAAGCTTGAGATCTTGGGTCTCGACCCCGCCATGTGCATCTGGGTCCTGGACATACTGACGGGCTGCCCCCAGGTGGGGAAGGTACTGCTGATCCTCAACACTGGGGCCCCACAAGGGTGCGTTCTCAGCCCTCTCCCTGTTCATCCACGAATGCGTGGCCATGTATGCTTCCAACTCAATCGTCAAGTTTGCAGACAACACTACAGTGGTAGGCTTGACTACCGACAACGACTTGACAGCCTACAGGAAGGAGATGAGAGCCCTCAGAGTGTGGTGTCAAGAAAATAACCCCTCATTCAACGTTAACATAACAAAGGAGATGATCGTGGACTTCAGGAAACAGCAGAGGGAGCACCCCCCCCCCCATCAAGGACAACAACCACCCGAGCCACTGCCTGTTCACCTCGCTATCATCCAGAAGGTGAGGTCAGTACATATGCATCAAAGTTGGGAGAAAAAACAGCTTCTATCTCAAGGCCATCAGATTGTTAAACACTCATCACCAACATACAGAGGCTGCTGCCAACATACAGACTCAAATCCCTGGCCACATTAATAAATGGATTTAATAATGTTATCACTAATCACTTTAAAGAATGTCCCTTTAATGTTTACATATCCTACATTACTCAACTCATACAGTTGAAGTCGGAAGTTTACATACACTTAGGTTGGAGTCATTAAACTCGTTTTTCAACCACTCCACAAATGTCTTGTTAACACACTAATTTTGGCAAATCGGTTAGGACATCTACTTTGTGCATGACACAAGTAATATTTCCAACTATTGTTTACAGACAGATTATTTAACTTATAATTCACTATCACAATTCCAGCGGGACAGAAGTTTACATACACTAAGTTTACTGTGCCATTAAACATTTTGGAAAATTCCAGAAAATGATGTCATGGCTTTAGAAGCTTCTGATAGGCTAATTGACGTCATTTGTGTCAATTGGAGGTGTACCTGTGGATGTTTTTTCAAGGCCTACCCTCAATCTCAGTGCCTCTTTGCTTGACATCATGGGAAAATGAAAAGAAATCAGCCAAGACATTAGAAAAAAAAGTCTGGTTCATCCTTGGGAGCAATTTCCAAACGTCTGAAGGTACCACGTTCATCTGTACAAGCAATAGTGCGCAAGTAATAACACCATGGGACCACGCAGCCGCCATACCCCTCAGGAAGGAGACGCGTTCTGTCTCCTAGAGATTTTTACCAGGATTAAATGTCAGGAATTGTGAAAAGCTTAGTTTAAATGTATTTGGCTAAGGTGTGTTTAAACTATCGACTTCAACTGTATGTGACCAATCAAATTTGATTTGATTGACGAGGGGAAAAAAACAATTTAACGAATTTTAGAATAAGGCTGTAACGTAAAAAGTGTAAAATGTCAATGGGTCTGAATACTTTCCGAATGCACGGTATGGGCAAACCAATTTGGCCTCCACTACACTTTACACATAATCAGAGGTCACATCAATGCATAGCAATCCTCCCATTTTAAAATATTAAATCTCAATGTATGTAGTTTAACATAGGCAGCAGTGTAGCGGACATAGTCTAGATGGTTATTCTTCTATTATTAAGTTAAGGACATGCTATTCATGGGTTGAGCATTGCGTTTTGAACACTCTTTTGAAGACTAATGCCCGACTGAAGGTTTTAACATTAAACACAATGACATTTAAAAAGGAGACCTATATAGGAAAACCTTTTTCATCATTGTGATGTTGCCAGATGAGGTATAACTGTATCTAGCTAGCTAAGTTGGTGGGGAGGCATGGAGTATGGGTCTGAAAGAGACGCTTCATGAAGACTTGAAAATGTGCTTCTATTTGTGCACAAACATGGAAGTGTTTTGATAATAGTAGTTGTAGTTTTTAACTCTTCTCATTCTGTGTATTGTCTTTCATGAAACTAGCAGATAGAAAATCACTTACTGTAATATTTGCTACCGTTTTTGGAATTATAGTGTGTGACATTTAATCCCAAATATGTTTGAAACCCTTAGAAATATGGAATGTCCAGCTACTCTATCCATTCTGGTACTATCCATGGTCCTTACCCAGTTGGAAAATGAAGTGTTTTGCAAACTGCAACATAATTCATTTGTGACCTCTGCTATGAGCTTTAGAACTCCTAGTGTTCTAAAGCATCTCTGAGTAGGGGTACTGATCTAGGATCGAGTCCCCCATGTCTATGTAATCTTATTCGTGGTGATCCGAAACACAAAACTGATTCTAGATCAGCACTCATAGATGTTTTATAAATACAGGTCCTGGTTTAAAGGCACAGTTAATTTCTTGCACTTGACTCTTTTAGTGAGGTATTGATGGGGCTATTTCTTATAATCATTTTCTCTCTGTGCTCTGTCATTTATTATGCTATTGAATACTTTGTGATTTAACCTTAACATTTGTTTGAACATTACTTGATTTGTGGCATTTTCAAACTTCTGGAAATAGCCAACTAGCTATGTCAGGGATGGGCAATTTTGATGGGGGTGGGAGAACCCACATCCATACCCACACATGTTGCCTTTTGTTGGGGAGCCCCCCCCCCCTTTGACAGTAGATGCATTTTATTTTTAGTGTTAATTTCTTGCAATTCTACCAATTTACCATGGGGGGAGAAGATCTTTGCAATTTATCTAATTTCTTACAATTCATTTAAAAAAACGTATTATCTGTGCCAGTTCGTCTTGTCTGTTTTAAGTCAACCAGCTTGTTTTCCCCGTGCGCCTGCTTTTGCTATTCTCTCTTTTGCTAGTTCTCTGCGTTTTGACCCTTGCCTGTTTTCTGGACTCTGTACCCGCCTGCCTGACCAGTCTGCCTGCCTTGACCTTGAGCCTCCCTGCCGCTCTGTACTTCCTGGACTCTGATCTGATTTTGACCTTTTGCCTGACTATTCTCTTGCCTACCCCTTTTGGAACTAATAAATATCAAACACTCAAACCATCTGCCTCCCGTGTCTGCATCTGCGTCTGGCCCTGAGCCCTTATTGCACATTGCACTGTTATCCATCGCCATTGGAATTATGCAGCTAACGTCCTCACCTATGGGCATCGTGTTAAAATGAAATCCTTGACTGATATAATATGTGACTGCCCATAATGTCTTTCCTCTGCAAAACAACAGCGTGCCGTTGCTTGTCTTAGTAGCTCAACCGGGTGTCATTATGAGCCTAGCAGCGTGCCTGTTTGTTTTGCAGTATTAGCCCAGGGTCCAAAGCCCCCATTGCTGTATAATGAATGTACAGGGTGCCTGTGTCTGCTTGCACTAATATGAGTGTTTTGTCTACCTGTGGGCACTGTGTTTTCAGACACAGCATTACAGATATGGATGTATTGATTTTCTTCATTTTGCTGTCTAAAATTTGGCATCTTGTGTTGGTTTTACAAATAGCTGCGCACTCACATGCATCATCAACATATACCAGGGTTTCCATTGGGTGCATTACCCATTAGGGCATCCACCCAATGGTGCTCAGAATGACAGAAATCTCATTATGATTACGGTAATGCATCTTAAGAGAACATTCAACTCGTAATAAAGCAGACAATGAAACTTCATTTTCAAATATGTGCCAAAATGCAATTCGCTGGAAAACAGCATTCTACACAGCGCACTTGATAGCGCTTCCATATGTGATAGAGATTCAAATCTATTTTAGAAATGTAGAAAGAGGGGGGAATCTAAAGATCTCAGAACTAGTTGCTGATATGACCATGATTGTGCCTTTGCCTACTGGACAACGAAAGAAAGTTGATATGAAAAACAAAAGAACAACAGATAAATGGCATAGTGGTGGGTCAAATAAGTAAATCAAAATACAATTGCCAAAATTACATAATTACTTCAAAATACTTAACCAGAAAGCATGACAATCACAGAGGAAACGATTATCATTAGCTTCTTTTGAAGAATAGCTGTGGATTGTTTCAAACCACAAGCTTGTCGGCCTATGCCTTTTTGGGAAGCCTGCAATTTGGGCAGTGTGCATTAGGGTTGAATGGTGGGAAACCGGTTACCGGGATTTACCACCTAAAACCACTCCCTTTTCCCGGGATAAATAGCTGCGAGAAACTGGTAAATTATAATTAATTAGTTATATGAACAGCATGGCTTGTAATGGAACTGTTATGTTATATTGCTTTAAATCAGTGCATATGTGAGCACTCTCAGTCTTTTTCTTTCTCCATCCAAAATAGATAATCCTGTTCTAAATTGATGTGTTTTGTCATATATTTATTCCCTGTCCCCGCAGGTGGCCTTTCGGTAGGCCGTTAATGTAAATAAGACTTTGTTCTTAACTGACTTGCCTAGTTAAATAAATAAATACAAATATATCCCTATCTATAGATGTCCTAGCCTACCTCTTCCAGGTAATACATTCAATGCGGTAGTATCCTTATATTTAGCTATTTAATGATGGGTTATGTATGATAAGCTTCTAAATTATAGCCTCCGTCTCTTGCGCAATACGCATGCACCTGATCTCCGCTGGCCTCTCTCCTTAAAAAAAAAACGCTCCTTAGCTCTTGGCATCCTATGCAGGAAAAGTTAGAAAAGCTTGCTGTACATTATTTTTTATAGGCTATTCGAAGAGAGACGCAAGCTCTTGTTTGCTGAATGTTAAATACAGCAGCTAATAGATCTCTGGGGTATTTTGAAAGATACGTGAACGCCCAATGGTGGTAGGCTATAGCAGTTATTTATTCAGTCTGCCTGAAGAGAAGTGAAAGCCTTCTGTATCTAATTCGAGTCTTATATTATTCGAGGAAGTAATTGGAATGATGAAGATAAGAACAACAAAACATATTTAATTTATCTGTTGAAAGCAAAGAAGGAATGAAGCAACAATAGAGAGAAAAGGACGCTTGTAATATTATTATAACAAATAGATCCTATTTTTCAAAAATTAAAATCAAATTCGCTAGCCTAAACTTTGTAGGCCGGATGTGCTGCACCAGAATCGCATGTTCTCTCAGCTGCTTTATCATGGTTTGAACGAAATTCCAATCCAAATAATACAGTATAATACAATACAGTAATACAGTTCACACTCAAAAATATTAGCCTATTGGAGCTAGTTTCATGTATTTACCCCAGAGAGCATATAGCTAGCTACATATATGGGCTTTTGTGTTTTTCTGTCATGCGCAATGTGCAGTAGTACTGTATGTATTGGTAACAGCACAATCATTTGGGCTTTTTTGGACTTGGGCTCATTAAATGTTTCTAATGTAGGGCTCATCAAGCTCAGGTAGCATCAGGCTTGAATTTTTGATCACATCTCGAATCAAATCCAAAGATAGGCTTATTTATATGGTCTATAATGCTTTTGAATGACACTTCCAATTTATATTAATATATTAACACTAAAGTTCCTCACATTGAGCTATTTGAAAAATCTTTGCAACAATTTCTCCCTCGATAATCACCAATCTTTTGTGTGAAAGCGCAATGGAAGATATAGACCTACTGCAACATTGGCCTATAGGCTATGAGTTCATTGCGCTCATTTCTTTAGCTGACAATTTTATTTATTTATTTTATTTTTATTTCACCTTTATTTAACCAGGTAGGCTAGTTCTCATTTACAACTGTGACCCGGCCAAGATAAAGAAACAACAACACAACGTTACACAATGGAATAAACAAGCATACAGTCAATAATACAATAGAAAACGTCTATATACAGTGTGTGCAAATGAGGTAGGATAAGGGAGGTAAGGCAATAAATAGGTCATAGTGGTGAATAATTGCCTATAGCAATTAAGTGATAGATGTGTAGAAGATGAGTGTGCAAGTAGAGATACTGGGGTGCAAAGGAGAAAAATAAATAACAGTATGGGGGATGAGGTAGTCGGATGGGCTATTTACAGATGGACGATGTACAGGTGCAGTGATCTGTGAGCTGCTCTGACAGCTGGTGCTTAAAGTTAGTGAGGGAGATATGAGTCTCCAGCTTCAGTGATTTTTGCAGTTAGTTCAAGTCATTGGCAGCAGATAACTGGAAGGAAAGGCAGCCAAAGTAGGAATTGGCTTTGGGGGTGACCAGTGAGATATACCTGCTGGAATGTGTGCTACGGGTGGGTGCTGAGATAATGCGGGACTTTACCTAGCAAAGACTTATAGATGACCTGGAGCCAGTGTGTTTGGTGTCAAAAATGTAGCGAGGGCCAGTCAATAAGAGCATGCAGGTCACAGTGGTGGGTAGTATATGGGGCTTTGGTGACAAAACGGATGGCACTGTGATAGACTACATCCAATATGCTGAGTAGAGTGTTGGAGGCTATTTTGTAAATGACATCGCTGAAGTCAAGGATCGGTCGGAAAGTCAGTTTTACGAGGGTATGTTTGGCAGCATGAGTGAAGAATGCTTTGTTGCGAAATAGGAAGTCGATTCTATATTTAATCTTGGACTGGAGATACTCAATGTGAGTCTGGAAGGAGAGTTTACAGTCTAGGACACCTAGGTATTTGTAGTTGTCCACATATTCAGAACCGTCCAGAGTAGTGATGCTGGACAGGTGGGCAGGGGTGGGCAGCGATCGGTTGAAGAGCATGCATTTAGTTTTACTAGCATTTAAGAGCAGTTGGAGGCCACGGAAGGAGAGTTGTATGGCATTGAAGCTCGTCTGGAGGTTAGTTAACACAGTGTCCAAAGAAGGGACATGTGTATACAAAATGGTGTCGTCTGCGTAGAGGTGGATCAGAGAATCACCCGCAGCAAGAGTGACATCATTGATGTATGCAGAGAAGAGAGTCGTTACCAGAATTGAACCCTGCGGCACCCCCATAGAGACTGCCAGAGGTCCGGACAACAAGCCCTCCGATTTGACACACTGAACTCTATCTGAAAAGTAGTTGGTGAACCAGGCGAAGCAGTCATTTGAGAAACCAAGGCTGTTGAGTCTCCCGATTATAAATGTGGAGATTGCCTTGGCCAGGTAGATGAATACAGCTGCACAGTATTGTCTCTTATTGATGGCGATTATGATATCGTTTAGGATCTTGAGCATGACTGAGGTGCACCCATGACCAGCTCATAAACCCGATTGGAGAAGGTACGGTGGGATTCGAAATGGTCGGTGATCTGTTGACTTTCAAAGACCTTAGAAAGGCAGGGTAGGATAGATATAGTAGAAATTTGAGTCTAGAGTATCTCCCCCTTTGAAGAGGGGGATGACCGCGGCAGCTTTCCAATCTTTGGGGATCTCAGACGATACGAAAGAGGTTGAACAGGCTAGTAATAGGGGTTGCAACAATTTCTGCTGGTAATTTTAGAAAGAGGGTCCAGATTGTCTAGCCCGGCTGATTTGTAGGGGTCCAAATTTTGCAGCTCTTTCAGAAGATCAGCTATCTAGATTTGGGTGAAAGAGAAGTGGGGGAGGCTTAGGTAAGTTGCTGTGGGTGGTGCAGGGCTGTTGACAGGTGTAGGGGTAGCCAGGTGGAAAGCAAGGCCAGCCGTAGAGAAATGTTTATTGAAATTCTCAATTATCATGGATTTATCGGTGGTGACAGTGTTTCCTAGCCTCAGTGCAGTGGGCAGCTGGGAGGAGATGCTCTAATTCTCCATGGACTTTACAGTGTCCCAGAACATTTTGTAGTTTGTGCTACAGGATGCAAATTTCTCTTTGAAAAAACTAGCCTTTGCTTTCCTAACTGCCTGTGTATAAATAAAAATAGTAGCCCGTTTTTAACAGGTTGTTGCATTTAGAATTGTTTCGCAATGAATGGGCTTATGAAAGCAGGAACCACCAACTGAGGAGTTGCAAGAGAAATCCCTCTCAAAATAGGCTCTGTATGTTATGCTCCTGTGATAGTTAAATAAGATATATGATGACTAACGAAAATGAACACAGGCCAATGTAATTCCAATTAAATAAAGCAAATGTATCTAGACAGAAAAACCTGACGGTCAAATGTTTTTTATTCGATTGGTATTTCAATGAATAAAAACAGATGTTTAGCTTTTAAAACTGCGACCTGGCCAAGAGCCGACAATAGCCGGCTAATGTAAACACTAACATATACAGTACATGTGTCTATTTACGGTCTCCATATGAGGACACCCTCATCAGGACTTCTTTCAATCTTAGCAGGAATTGTTTGAGACTGAGGATAAGGCTGTCCTATTATGGACACCATACATTTGTATAACTGTATGTCTGTTCTTGTTTGCTGAGCAACAGTGAAGCAAATGCAGAAACTCCTGAGAAACAACAGTAAGAAACATATTTCTTTCAATCCATGTTAGTGAGCATTTCTCCTTTGCCAAGATAATCCATCCACCTAACAGGTATGGCATATCAAATAGCTGATTAAACAGCATGATCAGTACACAGGTGCACCTTGTCAGGGGGACAATAAAAGGCCACTCTAAAATGTGCGGTTTTGTCACAAAATGCAATGCCACAGATGTCTCTGAGGAAGCGTGCAATTGGCATGCTAACTGTGGGAATGTCCACCAGAGCTGTTGCCAGATAATTTCATGTCCATTTCTCTACCATATGCCACCTCCACAGTTTGGCACTAGGTCTGACCGGCCTCACAACCACAGACCACGTGTATGGCGTCGTGTGAGCGAGCAGTTTGCCGATGTCAGCGTTGTGAACAGAGTGCCTCATGGTGGTGGTAGGGTTATGGTGTGGGCAGGCATAAGCTTCAGACAACGAACACAATTGCATTTTGTTGATGGCAATTTTATTGCACAGAAATACCTTGACGAGATCCTGAGGCCCATTGTCGTACCATTCATCTGCAGCCATCAGCTCATGTTTCAGCATGATAACCAGTCTGCCTCATGTCACAAGGATCTGTACACAATTCCTAGAAGCTGAAAATGTCCAAGTTCTTCTGTGGCCTGTATACTTACCAGACATGTCACCCATTGAGCGTGTTTGGGATGTTCTGGATCGACATGTACGACAGCGTGTTCCAGTTGCCGCCAATATCTAGCAATTTCATACAGCCATTGAAGAGGAGCGGGACAACGTTCCACCAGCTACAATCAACAGCCTGATCAACTCTATGCAAAGGAGATGTGTCGCACTGCATGAGGCAAATGGTGGTCACACCAGACACTGACAGTTTCTTTTGATCAGACTGATTTCCTTATGAACTGTAACTCAGTTGTCATGATTGACACTGAAGGACATGAATGTCATTGAAAGTAACAGAAAGCACAACAGTGGCAGTAACTCTAAAGTGTGTAAAAACCAGTGCTATGTTGGTCATGCATACAATTGTCTGTTTACAACTCACAGTTGTGAAGCATTCAGGCATTATGTTCAATTTGATTGCATAGGAACCTGTTAAGAAATGTTGCTTGATTTGTCTCACAATTTTAACAGTTGTTTAATTGTTACATACACTGGATAGGTGCAGTTAAATGTATTATTTTACAGGGTCAGCCATGTTAGTATGGTGCCTCTGGAGCATATTAGGATTAAGTGCACATCGAAATATGTTCAAACCAGTGATCTTTTGGTTACTGGCTCAACACTCTAACCACCAATCTACCTGCCACCCAACTAGTTTAATCCTCTAACGTTAGCCCACTAACCTTGAGCCAGTTAATAATGGCTCAATAGTTGAAGTTAGGAAATCAAGATGGATCTCCCAAAGAATACTTTAACAAAACACAGTAATTAATGCCTTTTCATCCCGGTTTCAATTTTACCAAGTTGTATTTCAATCTATATTTTCCTTCAACTGGCAAGCACCCAGCCCTCAACGAAAGTAGTTAGCAAAACCAGCATCTCGTCAGTATGTGTGTGTGTGTTTTAATATGTGGGTACGGGTGTGGGCTTGTTTGTGGACATATTTGTTCATATGTATGTGTACATGTCAGACCTGGGTTCAAATAGTATGTGTTCTTTGAAATACTGTACCTGTGTTTGATTAAGCTTGCATGGTGCAAAGGAACCAATGGAATAATCCCAAAAGTGCAACCCCGCCTATCTTGCACTCCAGGCAGGATCAAACAAACTCTCAAAGTATCTGAAAGAAAACAAGATACTATTTGAAACCAGGTGTTGTGTGTGTGTGTGGTGAAGCTCTTCCCAGCTTTGTCAGTCATTCATTGATTGTGATACCTCTCTTCTCTGACCCCTTTGTTTGGGTTGTGGGAACGGCTTGTCTCGATCGAGAGAGCTACCAGCCGCGTTCAATAAAAAGTCAACAAACACTCCGCCACACTCCCAATTGAATTTCCCCCAGGATATGAGTTACGACGCCTGCCTGAAAAACAATGAATGGTCCATTTTCAGATAGCGACTGTTCCTGAAGAAAACAGTAAATTCTCGATTGACAAAATCGCCTAGTACAGTACAATCAAGACGAGATGTTACTTTCCATGAAGAATAGGGCACTAACTTTTTACCTAACTGTTAGGCCTGGTTATAACGGTACCCTGTTTGAAATTTTATTCTTGTAATCCAGATAAGGTTCCACTCTGCACTGAGGGGTCATTGAGATCTCTAAAATGAATCAGGTGAGCTCGACTGTAGTATGTTTCTAGTCGACACAGATATTGGCTTGTAATACAGTTTGTGTCAAGACTTTTTTTTTAAACAGAGCAAATATTTAAAGAGTCTGAATAAGAATACAATGTGGATTAAACCATACAAAAACAACAGAAACAAACAAAAAGCCCTTAAAAGACAGAATAAGTACGATATGTCAGGAACTCTGACCAGACACCGTCATACCTATGCTGTCTATGTTGCAAGGTTGATGGAATTCTCTCCATGTCAGCAAGTTCCCTGCATAGACCGAACCAAATATCTTTTGAGGGTGCATGTTCGTTTTTCCAGCATTTTGTTACACATTTCCTTGCTGCTGCTCAAAGATAATCTATCAATTTAAGTGGAGAGGATTGGAGTGTATCCACATTTTCAACCTCTCCCTGACTGAGTCTGTAATACCTACATGTTTCAAGCAGACCACCATAGTCCCTGTGCCCAAGGAAGCGAAGGTAACCTGACTAAATGATTACCGCCCCGTAGCACTCACATCGGTAGCCATGAAGTGATTTCAAAGGCTGGTCATGGCTCACATCAACAGCATCCTCCCGGATACCCTAGACCCACTCCAATTCACATACCACGCCAACAGATCCACAGATGATGACGTAATCTCAATCACACGCCACACTGCCCTTTCCCACCTGGACAACAGGAACACCTATGTGAGAATGCTGTTCATTGACCACAGCTCAGGGTTCAACACCGTAGTACCCACGAAGCTCATCACTAAGCTAAAGACCCTGGGACTAAACACCTCCCTCTTCATCTGGATCCTGGACTTCCTGACAGGCCACCCAAAAGTGGTAGGGGTAGGCAACAACACGTCTGCCGCGCTGATCCTCAACACTGGGGCCTATCAGGGGTATGTACTTAGTCACCTCCTGTACTCTCTGTTCACCCATGACTCCAACACCATCATTAAGTTTGCTGACGATACAACAGTGGTAGGCCTGATCACCAACAATGATGAGACAGCCTATAGGGAGGATGTCAGAGAACTGGCAGTGTGGTACCCAGACAGCAACCTCTCCCTCAATGTGAGCAAGACAAAGGAGCTGATGGTGGACTACAGGAAAATGCGGGCCGAACAGGCCCCATTAACATAAACGTGGCTGTAGTGGAGCGGGTCGAGAGTTTCAAGTTACTTGGTGTCCACATTACCAACGATCTATCATGGTCCAAACACACCAAGACAGTCGTGAAGAGGGCACGACAAAGCCTTTTCCCCCTCAGGAGACTGATATATTTGGCATGGGTCCCCAGATCCTCAAAAAGTTAGACAGCTGCACCATCGAGAGCATCCTGACCGGTTGCATCACCTCCTGGTATGGCAACTGCTCGGCATCTATTAATAAAGTGCTACAAAGGGTAGTGCGAACGGCCCAGTATATCACTGGGGCCAATTTTCCTGCAATCCAAGACCTACAGTTGAAGTCGGAGGTTTACCTACACTTAGGTTGGAATCATTAAAACTAATTTTTCAACCACTCCACAAATTTCTTGTTAACACACTATAGTTTTGGCAAGTCGGTTAGGACATCTACATTGTGCATGACACAACTAATTTTTACAACAATTGCTTACAGACAGTTTTCACTTATAATTCACTGTATTACAATTCCAGTTGGTCAGAAATTTACATACACTAAGTTGACAGTGCCTTTTAAACAGCTTGTAAAATTCCAGAAAATTATGTCATGGCTTTAGTCAATTAGAGGTGTACCTGTGGATGTATTTTAAGGCCTACCTTCAAACTCAGTGCCTCTTTGCTTGATCATGGGAACATCTAAAGAAATCAGCCAAGAGCTTAGAAAAAAATTCTAGACCTCCACAAGTCTGGTTCATCCTTGGGATACATTTCCAAACGCCTAAAGGTACCACGTACATCTGTACCCACAATAGTACGCAAGTATAAACACCATGGGACCACACAGCCGTCATACCGCTCAGGAGAGAGACGCATTCTGTCTCCTACAGATGAATGTACTTTGGTGCAAAAAGTGCAAATCTATCCCAGAACAACAGCAAAGGACCTTGTGAAGATGCTGGAGGAAACAGATACAAAAGTATCTATATCCACAGTAAAACGAGTCCTGTAGCTCCAACTCCAAAAAGTTCTGGGACACTGTGAAGTCCATGGAGAACAAGAGAACCTCCTCCCAGCTGCCCACTGCACTGAGACTAGGTAACACAGTCACCACCGATAAATCCATGATTATCGAAAACTTCAACAAGCATTCCTCAACGGCTGGCCATGCCTTCCACCTGGCTACTCCAACTGGACCCGTACAAATCAGCTGGGCTTGACAATCTGGACCCTCTATTTCTGAAACTATCCGCCGCCATTGTCGCAACCCCTATTACCAGCCTGTTCAACCTCTCTTTCATATCGTCTGAGATCCCCAAGGACTGGAAAGCTGCCGCAGTCATCCCCATCTTCAAAGGGGGAGACACCCTGGACCCAAACTGTTACAGACCTATATCCATCCTGCCCTGCCTATCTAAGGTCTTCGAAAGCCAAGTCAACAAACAGGTCACTGACCATCTCGAATCCCACCGTACCTTCTCCGCTGTGCAATCTGGTTTCCGAGCCGGTCATAGGTGCACCTCAGCCACGCTCAAGGTACTAAACGATATCATAACCGCCATCGATAAAAGACAGTACTGTGCAGCCGTCTTTATCGACCTTGCCAAGGCTTTCGACTCGGTCAATCACCATATTCTTATCGGCAGACTCAGTAGCCTCGGTTTTTCAGATGACTGCCTTGCCTGGTTCACCAATTACTTTGCAGACAGAGGTCAGTGTGTCAAATCGGAGGGCATGCTGTCTGGTCCTCTGGAAGTCTCTATGGGGGTGCCACAGGGTTAAATTCTCGGGCCGACTCTTTTTTCTGTGTATATCAATGATGTTGCTCTTGCTGAGGGCGATTCCCTGATCCACCTCTACGCAGACGACACCATTCTATATACTTCCGGCCCGTCCTTGGACACTTTGCTATCTAACCTCCAAACGAGCTTCAATGCCATACAACACTCCTTCCGTGGCCTCCAACTGCTCTTAAACGCTAGTAAAACCAAATGCATGCTTTTCAACCCTTCGCTGCCTGCACCCGCACGCCTGACCAGCATGACCACCCTGGATGGTTCCAACCTTGAATATGTGGACATCTATAAGTACCTAGGTGTCTGGCTAGACTGTAAACTCTCCTTCCAGACTCATATCAAACATCTCCAATCGAAAATCAAATCAAGAGTCGGCTTTCTATTCCGCAACAAAGCCTATTTCACTCACGCCGCCAAACTTACCCTAGTAAAACTGACTATCCTACCGATCCTCGACTTCGGCGATGTCATCTACAAAATTGCTTCCAACACTCTACTCAGCAAACTGGATGCAGTTTATCACTGTGCCATCCGTTTTGCCACTAAAGCACCTTAGAACACCCACCACTGTGACTTGTACGCTCTAGTCGGCTGGCCCTCGCTACATATTCGTCGCCAGACCCACTGGCTCCAGGTCATCTACAAGTCCATGCTAGGTAAAGCTCCGCCTTATCTCAGTTCACTGGTCATGATGGCAACACCCATCCGTAGCACACGCTCCAGCAGGTGTATCTCACTGATCATCCCTAAAGCCAACACCTCATTTGGCAGCCTTTCGTTCCAGTTCTCTGCTGCCTGTGACTGGAACGAATTGCAAAAATCGCTGAAGTTGGAGACTTTTATTTCCCTCACCAACTTCAAGCATCTGCTATCTGAGCAGCTAACCGATCGCTGCAGCTGTACATAGTCTATCGGCAAATAGCCCACCCATTTTCACCTACCTCATCCCCATACTGTTTTTATTTGTTTACTTTTCTGCTCTTTTGCACACCAATATCTCTACCTGTACATGACCATCTGATCATGTATATTGTGTTATTGACTGGTTAATTGTTTACTCCATGTGTAACTCTGCGTTGTCTGCTCATACTGCTATGCTTTATCTTGGCCAGGTAGCAGTTGCAAATGAGAACTTGTTCTCAACTAGCCTACCTGGTTAAATAAAGGTGAAAAAATAAAATAAAAAAAATAAAAAATAAAACCTGAAATGCCACTCAGCAAGGAAGAAGCCTTGCTGTTTGGCCATAATGACCATCCTTATGTTTGGAGGAAAAGAGGGAGGCTTGCAAGCCAAAGAGCACCATCCCAACTGTGAAGCACAGGGGTGGCAGCATCATGTTGTGGGGGTGCTTTGCTGCAGGAGGGACTGGTGCACTTCACAAAATAGATAGCATCATGAGGATGGAAAATTATGTGGATGTATTGAAGCAACATCTCAAGACATCAGTCAGGAATTTAAAGCTTGGTCGCAAATGGGTCTTCCAAATGGACAATGACCCCAAGGTTTCTTCCAAAGTTGTGGCAAAATGGCTTCAGGACAACAAAGTCAAAATAGTAGCCATCACAAAGCCCTGACCTCAATCCCATAGATCATTTGTGTGCAGAACTGAAAAAGTGTGTGCGAGCAAGGAGGCCTACAAAACTTGATTCAGTTACAGCAGCTCTGTCAGGAGGAATGGGCCAAAATTCACCCAACTTATTGTGGGAAGCTTGTGGAAGGCTGCCCGAAACGTTTGACCCAAGTTCAACAATTTAAAGGCAATGCTACCAAATACTAATTGAGTGTATGTAATCTTCAGACCTGCTGGGAATGTGATGAAAGAAATTAAAGTTGAAACAAATCATTCTCTCTACTACTCTTCACATTCTTAAAATAAAGTGGTGTTCCTAACTGACCTAAGACAGGGAATTTTTACTAGGATTAAATGTCAGGAATTGTGAAAAACTGAGCTTAAATGTGTTTGGCTGAGTTGTATGTAAACTTTCGACTTCAACTGTTTTTCATAGGCGGTGTCGGAGGAAAGCCCATCAAATTGTCAGAGACTCCAGTCATCCAAGTCATAGACTATTTTCTCTGCTTCCGCACGACAAGCGGTATCGGAGCGCCATGTCTAGAACCAAAAGGCTCTTTAACAGCTTCTACCCCCAAGCCATAAGACTGCTGAACAATTAATCAATTGGCCACCGGACTATTACATTGACCACACCCTCCATTTTTTTTGTATACTGCTGCTACTCACTCACTTTATTATCTATGCATAGTCACTTCACCCCTACAATTTACCTGCAATTTACCTCTGTACCCCCGCACACTGACTCGGTACCGGTACCCCCTGTATATAGCCTCGTTATTGTTATGTTATTGTGTTACTTTTAATAATTTTTCACTTTAGTTTATTTGGTAAATATTTTCTTCACTCTTCTTGAACTGCACTGTTGGTTGGTTAAGGGCTTGTAAGTAAGCATTTCGTGGTAAGGTCTACACTTGTTGTGACAAATACGATTTGATTTGATTTTGAACAATACCTAGGAGGAGATGACATGGGTCTGGTTGAATAATAATACCTGTGATGTTCTGTATGACATGGATAATTTCAAAATGTTTGGACATTGCCAAAATGTATGTGATAAAGTACCTATTTGTCCACACTGCCTCCAACACGTAGCTGATATTCCTTTGTTAATTTGATTAAGGTTATCAGGGCTCATAAAAAAATGTTGTAGTACTTTGAGTTGAAACCCCCTTGTTTGATTACATGTAGTAGCTTTATATAGTATTCACCCAGCTCTCCTCTGATATCTGCACCTGTAATTCAACCTGCCATGAGTTCCTAAGATTATCTAAATATAATATTTGCATGTTAAGGATATTGTGATTAAAATTTGAAATGGTTCCAATGCTTTCCCCTTGATAAAGTTATTCAATCATCTCGTCAATAGGCATAATCGGCTCAGTCAATTTTTGTAACAATGCTTTTTTAACAATGAATTGCCTTACTTGAAGATACCTATTTCTTCTAATTGTGAGATTTCCCTTTCAATCTTCTCTTGTTTTTGTATCTGTTTTTTCTGTTGCAGAGAAGAATAGGCTATGATTTGACCTCTAAGATAAGCCTTAGCACTCTCCCATAAAAGGGTTGGGCTGATACCTTCTGTTCAGTTAAATTCAAAAAATGTTGTACGTTCAGCTTGAAAAACCTTTTGAAAACAAGTTTCTCCAAGAAGAGAAGCATTTAGCCTCCACCTCCATGCATCATGTTGTCTATATTTTAACTTTAGTTTTAGGGATACCGGACTATGATCTGAGATGGTGATGTCATTAATAATACAGTTTTCTACCTGATGAGCTAAGGTCTGAGTGATACGTAAAAAGTCTATCCTAGAGTAAGTGCCATGAGGATTTGAAAAGAGAGTATAATATTTTGTTGTTGAGTTTAACTTGTTCTTCACAGTGAAATGTAACTGCTCTATACGTGTTTAATATGAGACCACCTCATCGTGTCTTGTCCAAATGTGGAGACAATGTGCAATTAAAGTCACCTCTAACTACACAATGTGTATTTGGATGCTTAGCATTCTCTTAGAAACATCTAATAATAAATTGTGGGAAACATAATTTGGTGCATACAAATGAGCAAAAGTCAAATCTATGCCAAATAGTAGGCACTGAACAATAACAAACCTACCCCCTGAATCAGTTACCTGATTTTTTCATTGTAAAATACTTATTAACCAGTATACAAACACGATTTCTCTTTGCGAAAGAGTGAGAGGAGAAAAAGGTCTGACCTACCCGTTTAAGCTTTTTGTGCTCCTCATCTGATAAGTAGGTCTCCTGGAGGAGGGCAATGTCACAATACATTTGTTTTAGCTGTGTCAATATTTTCTTCAGTTTAATCATGGTTTAAGCCCTTCACATTATAAATCAAAATATTAAGTGACTTCATTGTCAGTATAAAGTGTCTATATAAAACACTACAAACCTTGAATTGAATTGACCTTTTCCTTGTACCCATAATTGCAGACAGAAATTCTCCCTTGTTTTTCATTTCAATACAAAACACACATAGAAACAACAAGAAAATCAACACAATAACAAGTCTCCACTAGAACGAAGGGAGCCCAAGCAGTGAGATTAAAAGTTGAACACATAAGACTGCCACAGTCCTGAGTATTTATCACAGACAATTTCACTTCAGCGACCTATAATTTAAAGAGTAGCCTGGATTCAAAAATAAATTAATAAATAAGAAACAGCAAAGGAGAGGAGCCCATAAACGGACTCGTTATAAACTATGATATATAGCCCCATAGCCTATTAAATGTTTTCCCAACTCAAATAATATTAGGCTATAAGAAAACAGAACACAAAAAAAATAAAAAATAATACAAGCAGGCTAACTGTCTCTCCTGCCAAAGCAGGCTGTCCTAAACGGTAAGGGTTACATGCTGGAAATTAAATGTAATCCAAAAGCATTGAATAAATAAATATAGGATCAGCACATTTTAGACTAATATTTTCACTAACCTACAATTGGGTTACCTATATGTAATTGCCATAAAACAACGTAAAACATTGACCATCTTTACTCTATAGCCTACTAAAAAAGTGGGAATGAGGAAAGCAGGCTATTCTGTTTTTTTCCATCTCAACAAACTGTAGGTCAAAGCCTATTGGGCAGCAGGTAGCCTAGTGGTTAGAGCGTTGGACTACTAACCGAAAGGTTGCAAGATGGAAGCCCGAGTTGACAAGGTAAGAATCTGGCCTTCTGCCCCTGAACAAGGCAGTTAACCCACTGTTCCTAGGCCGTCATTGAAAATAATAATTTGTTAACTGACTTGCCTAGTTAAATAATGGTAAAATAAAACAAATGAAAAAAAGATTGATGAATTAGTCCATCAATAATATCCCAACTATGAGCATACATCCAGGTAGTTTCAAGTCAAAAAGGGGTCGCTTCAGTTGTCAATGTGGACTGGACAATGTTCCGCGGTAGATTTAGGCTACTTCCTAAGGCTTGGGTCATTCAGTCTCTCACTCCTTCTGGGCCAACAATTTTCCACATAGTCGGCATATTTGTTTGGACCCGGGAAGGTGGTGTAATCCCAATGGAGCGCAGGAAGGACTCGGAATTAGGTACAGAATCAAAGATATGGGTCTTGCTCTCTTGGGTGACGCACAGCTTCGCAGGGAACATGAGAAAGTATGTGATGTTTTTTTTGGGCTGCCAATTCTCTCTTGATCCCGTCGTAATCTTGTCTCTTCTGCAACAGCTCTGCAGACTAGTCATTGACGATAGATATGCCTTTGTCTTTGTAGAATAGTTTTCAGATTAGATTAGATTTTAAAATGTATTGTAGATCAAACAACGTTATTGTCAGGACCAGCACATGTAAAACTAATGGAAAATAATAGTGATATTCTGTAGCATGTTGACAGGATACAGTATTTTTGTTAGGTAACATTTATGTACACAACTCCGACATGTTATTTAGATAAATACTGAATCCAGCGAATAGGTTTGTCAGAAAATATTGGAAAGAAAATATATGAATTGGTTTCAACCAAATACAGATAGTGGATTTCCAGATGGTACTTTAAGAAGGGCATTTAATTTTCCACTATTTTGCACATGACTTGACACTTAATATAAAAATTGCCTGTCTGGTTGTGTACTCTGAATGACTTCTCAGCCAGGTGTGTGGTCAGAACTGAACAGGTCATGCCATGGGATTTCCACTTTCTAAACCAGGTGTCAACTCCCTCCATCCAGGATAAGCTCCTGTGAAAATCAAAAACACTTCTGAAAGTGTTATCTGAAAGGCCACTATCTGCAATTGTTTGATTTTGGACTATGTCAAATGTTTTATGGTAAGTAAAACTATGAGGAAAAATGTCATATACTGTACACTATAATATTGGGGAAAAGCTTTCATGATTTTCAGACCGAAGCTAAAGCATCTTCTAATCTAGGTACCTACAATCCACCATTTTGGTACCACCAATACAAGACTAATTTATTAATGATCCAAAGCTAGTCTGCTCTCACAAATCAATGTGTTTTATTGCCTTCCTGAAACTTCTGCTATGTGAAAAGAGAC
Organism: Oncorhynchus gorbuscha; assembly: GCF_021184085.1. Taxonomy (NCBI): domain Eukaryota; kingdom Metazoa; phylum Chordata; class Actinopteri; order Salmoniformes; family Salmonidae; genus Oncorhynchus; species Oncorhynchus gorbuscha. Next base: position 67,371 of record NW_025745333.1, read on the forward strand.
TTTTCCATTTCCAGTCCGTGCTTCACTAACAACCTGGCCTCTCTAGGGAAATAAAATCATTACGATTCATGAGAACAACAAGCCAGAAAGTAAGCCGGGCCGATAAGAGTAATGGTACATGCATAATGTTGTCCCCTTGCATTAAGTCAGCATCATACAACGTGTATGTCATTTTCCAGAACCGTTCTTATTTGATGTCGAAGTACTGGTGGTGGATCACCACCTGCTAATGCCTTATTTTGGCATCCCTGCACGACAAACTTAGCGGGAAATTTCAACCCATGGTGATTGCTGCATTCAGATGTGCAGGATGAGATGGGAGATTGAGGCATGGTGCAAAGGCGGCCATCATTAATTCTGACGGCATGCAATTTCACTGACGGACCAGACTGCAATGCGTCGCATTACGGAATTACATTTGTTTCCCGGCAAAATCTTTCGACATGCTTATTACCAGGCTGGTATTGTTGTAATGTGACTGACCTTAACCTAGGAAGGATTAATATCTGATATCTGAGGACTGATGGGTATGTACTAATGAGAGGGGGGATTGGTAGAGGTAGATAACAAACAAAGCTAAGGCTAGTAGCATCCCAAATGGCACCATATTGCCTATATAGTGAACTACACTATATAGGGCCTATAATGCGGCACTGGTCAAAAGTAGTGCACTACTGTATATAGGGGATAGGGTGGAATTTCTGATGCAGCCTGGGACGGTAGCTAGTGGATTCATGGGTGGACCACTAGCTCAGTTCAGGAATGTGTACAGTACCAGTCAAAAGTTTGGACACACCAACTCATTCCAGGGTTTTCCTTTATTTTTCCTATTTTTTACATCAAAACTATGAAATAACACATATGGAATCATGTAGTAACCAAATAAGTGTTAAACAAATCAAAATGTATTTTATATTTGAGATTCTTCAAAGTATCCACCCTTTGCCTTGATGACAGCTTTGCACACTCTTGGCATTCTCTCAACCAGCTTCATGAGGTAGTCTTCTGGAATGCAATGGACATTAGACCTGTGCAAATCCGTCCTTTGGTCCCAACCGCCGTGTCTTTGTGAGATGCAGAGTAGGTGAACGGATTACCTCTGCATGTGTGGTTCCCACCAGGAAGCATGGAGGAGGAGGTGTGATGGTGTGGGGGTGCTTTGCTGGTGACACTGTCTGTGATTTATTTACAATTCAAGGTACACTTATTAACCAGCAAGGCTACCACAACATTCTGCAGCGATAGGCCATCCCATCTAGTTTGCACTTTGTGGGACTATCGTTTGCTTTTCAACAGGACAATGACCCAACACACCTCCAGGTTTTGTAAGAGCTATTTGACCAAGAAGGAGAGTGATGGAGTGCTGCATCAGATGACCTGGCCTCCACAGTCACCTGACCTCAACCCAATTGAAATGGGTTGAGATGAGTTGGACCACAGAGTGGAGAAAAAGCAGCCAACAAGTGCTCAGCAAATGTGGGAACTTCTTCAACACTGTTGGAAAAGCATTCCAGGTGAAGCTGGTTGAGAGAATTCCAAGAGTGTGCAAAGCTGTCATCAAGGCAAAGGGTGGCTACTTTGAAGAAACTAAAATATATTTTGACTTAACACTTTTTTTCGGTTACTACATTTAGAAAATAGTAAAAATAAAGAAAAACCCTTGAATGTCATATTTTGACTGGTACTGTATGTACATGTATCACAACTCAGGATATGACCCAGATGCAGACACGGGAGGCTGATTGTACAGTTCTCAGATTATTTATTCGAAACACGGGCATGCAAAGGGCAGGTCGAGGGCAGGCAGAGGTTCGTGATCAGGTCAGATTCAGGCAGGTACAGAACAGCAGGCAGGCTAAGGGGTCAGGGCAGGCATAAAGGTCAGAACCGGGAAAAACTAGGAAACAGAACTAGAGCAACAGGAAGGCGGGAAACAACGCTGGTAAGACAAGACGAGATGGCAACAGACAAACAGAGAACACAGGTATAAATACACAAGGGGTAATGGGGAAGATGGGCTACACCTGGTGGGGGGTGAAGACAAGCACAAAGACAGGTGAAATTGATCAGGGTGTGATACATGTATGCCTAAATCTGGGTGTTTAATTTGATATTTTAGCAATTTAGCAGACACTCATCCAGAGTGACTTACTATTAGTGCATTCATCTTTAGTTAGCTAGGTGAAACAACACATGACAGTCATATCAAGTACATTTTCCATCAAGGTTTTTATCAGCAAAGTCAGTGCTAGTAGGAAAAGACCAGTGCATTTTTGGGGGGTGCTGTGAGAGTTTTGAAAATACTCTTAAAAGGGTTATGACGTTTTCGGGAAGTTGTACTGACTTTAGGGAAAAGCTTGTTCCACCATTGGGGTGCCAGAATAGAGAAAAGCTTTGGCTGGGCTGAGCGGGAGCTGCCCTCCCATAGGTGTGGGAGGGCCAAGAGACCAGATGTGATGGAACGGAGTGCTCGGGTTGGGATGTAGGGTTTGAGCATAACCTGATGGTTAAGGAGGGTCAGTTCCCCTTGCAGCTCCGTAAGCAAGCACTTCAAGATGATGCAAGCTTCTACTGGAAGCCGGTGGAGTGTGAGGAGGAGCGGGGTGACATGGGAGAACTTAGTAAGGTTTAACACCAGGTTGACTGTGGCATTCTGAATAAGTTGCAGGGGTTTGATGGCACAAATGGGGGAGCCCAGGGTGTTGAAGAGCATAAACATGCAGGAGTGTGCCACTGCTTTAATGTTTGCAGAGAATGAAAGGGTGTTGTCCAAGGACATGCCGAGGTTCTTTGCACTCTGGGCGGGGGACACCATGGTGTTCCTCCCCCCGAGCAGGCCTTCCCCGGGAGGAAGAGCAGCTCTGTTTTGTCGAGATTGAGCTTCAAGTGGTGGGCCAACATCCAGCTGAGATGTCTGCCATCACGCAGAGATGTGTGTTTCTACATGTGTGTCAGCTTTGGAAGAGCGGAAAGCCTCTGTGACACAGAGTGGTCTCAGTTGAGTGAGCCACCTTGAAGCCTGATTTGTTAGGGTCAAGAAGATCGTTCTGAGATGGATTAAAGTTTTCATAGGAATGTTCCCGCGACCATTCCCTTAATGTCAAATAGATTTTACCCAGAACGTGGTTAAAGAGCGTCTGCTAAATGACTTAAATGTAAATGTAAATGTAATGTAAATGTTACCACTTAAGATGTTAATGTTCTAGACACGTTTCATGGGAACATTGCAAGAACATTCAAGTGTCCAGTTTTGTGTGGGTTAAGAGAATATTCCATCAACATCCCACCTAACATACACAGATTATGGTTGCCGTGTTCTCAGAATATAATATATTAATGTTCTAGACATGGGAACGTGGTAAACATTAATGTGTCCAGTTTTCTGTGGGTTAGGAGAAAATTCCATCAATGTCACACAGAACATTAATATGCACATAAAATAATATAATTTAATTTGTATAGCGCTTTTCATTACAGCAAGAATCTTGAACACTCTTAAAACAACAAATCAAAACATTTCAATAAGGCTATTGACAGTTTTGGCAGGTAAATCTTCCACAGTCATCCACAGAGGCAGGTGCAAGACCAAAAGGTCACATCCTGTGTCCGACCCACACTCCATGCGCACCTTCTTCTCCCACTCCATCCACATCTCTTCCGACTGTGGCCCAGATGAAGGGTTGAGCAGGTGGGGAAACAATGGTCAGATACAGGATGGAAACAAGTCAGAACTCAGGTCATCTCGTCATCCCCAGCTGTAGACTCCTTGGTAAACTTCTCTGAAAATCGCCCCATCGTTCTCAACTCGGTCATCATGAAGTGCTTTGAGATGCTGGTCATGGTCCACATCAAGGCCAGCATGCCATGCACTCTGGACCCACTCCAAGTTGCCTACCGCTCCAACAGATCCACGGAAGATGCCATTTTTATCAGTATTCACACGGCTGTAACACATCTGGACAAGATGAAAACCTATGTGAGAATGCTGTTCATTGACTACAGTTCAGCATTCAACACTATTGTTCCCTCCAAGTTCAACCCAAAGCTCAGAGCCCTGGGTCTGGACACCACCCTCTGGAAATGGATCCTGGATTTCCTGACAGGCAGACCCCAGACTGTGTGGAGGCTGTGTGGAATGGAAACATCACCTCCTCCACAGTGACTCTTAACACAGGGGCTCCCTAGGGGTGTGTCCTCAGCTCTACTCCCTGTTCATCCACGACTGTGTGGCTTTGCACGACACCAACTCAAGCATCAAGATTGAGTTACGAGTTTGAAGTTACTTTGCGTCCACATCACCGTGAACTTGTCATGGACCAACCACCACTGTTGTCAAGGGGGCTCTACTTCCTAAGGTGTCTGAAGAATACTACCGATGCACCATCGAGATCATCCTGACCGGTTGCATTACGGCATGGGACCGTGCTTCCACCAATCCAGGACATCTACTCGAAATGGTGACCGAGAAAGGCACGCAGTGTCACGCCCTGGTCATTATATTTTGTGTTTTTGGTATATGTTTGGGTAGCCAGGGTGTGACGTGGGTTTATATGTTGTGTTTTCGTATTGGGGTTTGTAGTATTTGGGATTGTGTATGATTAGGGGTGTGTCTAGTTAGGCTTGGCTGCCTGAGGCAATTCTCAATTGGAGTCAGCTGCTTATCGTTGTCTCTGATTGGGAACCGTATTTAGGCAGCCTGAGTTCGCGTTGTATTTTGTTGGGTGTTTGTACCTGTCTCTGTGTAGTAGTCACCAGATAGGCTGTAATTAGTTTCACTCGTTTGTTGTTTTCGTATTATCAGTTATTTCATGTACCGCAACATTTTTCATTAAAGTCATGAGTAACCTACACGCTGCATTTCGGTCTGACTCTCTTCATTCAACAGACGAACGACGTTACAGAAACACCCACCACTCACAGACCGAGCAGCGTGTGAACTGGCAGGATCTGAAGGAGGACGTTATGGACAGCAGAAGCATACTACGTGGGAAGAAATCGACAGGTGGGCGGCCGACCCAGAGCGAGTGCAGGAGCCCGCCTGGGATTCCCTACAGCAATGCGAGGAGGGCTATAGACGTATGGATTCGAAAAGGAAAGCACGGCTATACAGAGCGAAAACGGAAAGTAATGGGGGAAAGCGCAGAGAGAGAGTGGCTGAGTCAGGAGTCAGACCTGAGCCTACTCTCCCTGTTAATCGTGAAGAACAGTTGCAGTGGGAGAGACTGCACCATTTGGAGATTTGGACATGGGAGGAGGAATTAGACGGTAAAGGACCCTGGGCGCAGCCGGGAGAATATCGCCGTCCCAAGGAGGAAATAGAAGCAGCTAAAGCGGAGAGGCGCAGGTATGAGGAAGCAGCACGGCGACGCGGTTGGAAACCGGAAAGTCACCCCCAAAAATGTATTGGAGGGGGGCTAGAGGGGAGAATAGTTATGCCAGGTAGGAGACCTGCGCATACTCCCTGTGCTCACCGTTGGGCTAGAGAGACCGGGCAGGCACCGTGTTATGCTATGGAGCGCACAGTGTTTCCAGTGCGGGTGCAGAGCCAGCTGCGACACATACCAGCCCTTCCTATTGGCCGGGCTAGAGTGGGCATCGAGCCAGGTAAGCTTGGGCAGGCTCGGTGCTCAAGAGCTCCAGTGCGCCTACACGGTCCGGTCTATGCAGAGCCACCTCTACACACCAGTCCTCCGGTAGCAGCTCCCCGCACCAGGCTTCCTGTGCGTGTCCTAGATCCAGTACCACCAGTTCCAGCACCACGCACCAGGTCTCCAGTGCGCCTCGCCTGTTTAGCGCAGCCAGAGCCTTTCTCCTCTCCTGCGCTGCCGGAGTCTCCTGTCTGTCCAGCGCCGCTAGTGCTCCCAGTCGGCCCAGCGCGTCCAGTGCGCCTCGCCTGTTTAGCACAGCCAGAGCCTTTCTCCTCTCCTGCGCTGCCGGAGTCTCCAGTCTGCCCAGCACCGCCAGTGCTCCCAGTCTGCCCAGTGCTCCCAGTCTGCCCAGCGCCGCCAGTCGGCCCAGCGTCGCCAGTCTGCAAGGATCCGCCAGAAGTGCCAGTCTGCCAAGATCTTCTAGATCGGCCAGACAACCTGAATCTTCCAGTTCCACCAGCCAGCCAGGATTTACCGGAGCCTACTACCTGCCTGAGCTTCCTTTCAGTACTGAGCTTCCTCTCAGTACCAGGCTGCTTCTGTCCCGAGCTGCCCCTCTGTCCTGAGATGCCCCTCTGTCCTGAGCTGCCCCTCTGTCCCGAGCTGCCCCTCTGTCCCGAGCTGCCCCTCTGTCCCGAGCTGCCCCTCGGTCCCGAGCTGCCCCTCGGTCCCGAGCTGCCCCTCAGTTATGTGGGGATCAGGGTGAGGACTATTAGGCCATGGTCGGCGGAGAAAGTGGATTACCCCAGAACGCGAAGGAGAGGAAATAGGACATTAATGGAGTGGGGTCCACGTCCCGAGCCAGAACCGCCACCATGGACAGACGCCCACCCGGACCCTCCCAATTCTCTTGAGGTGCGTCCCGGAGTCCGCACCTAAGGGGGGGGGGGTTCTGTCACGCCCTGGTCATTATATTTTGTGTTTTTGGTATATGTTTGGGTAGCCAGGGTGTGACATGGGTTTATATGTTGTGTTTTCGTATTGGGGTTTGTAGTATTTGGGATTGTGTATGATTAGGGGTGTGAGGCTGCCTGAGGCGATTCTCAATTGGAGTCAGCTGCTTATCGTTGTCTTTGATTGGGAACCGTATTTAGGCAGCCTGAGTTTGCGTTGTATTTTGTTGGGTGTTTGTACCTGTCTCTGTGTAGTAGTCACCAGATAGGCTGTAATTAGTTTCACTCGTTTGTTGTTTTTGTATTATCAGTTATTTCATGTACCGCAATATTTTTCATTAAAGTCATGAGTAACCTACACGCTGCATTTCGGTCTGACTCTCTTCATTCAACAGACGAACGACGTCACACGCAGCATCATCAAGGCCCCCACACAACCCAGCCACGAGCTGTTCTCACCCTTACTGTCGCGCAGACGGCACTGTAGCATGAGGTCTAATACCAACAGGTTCGGAGAGAGTTTATATCTACAAGCCATCAGACTGCTGAACACTTGAACTGGACTGACCACCTGCTCTGATAGAAATTCAAATGTGTTTTTAAAGCCCTTTTTACATCAGCAGATGTAAAAGTCTAAAATCCCAAACAGCAAGCAATGCAGATATAGGAGTATGGTGGCTATGAAAAACTCCCTCGTCCATAATTTGTCTGTAATTTGCTTTCTAATGATCATGATCTTTTTGTTGAAGAAGTTCATGAATTCATCACCGCTGAAGTGAAAGCTGTCATTTCTTGGGAAATGCTGCTTTTTAGTTAGCTTGCAACAGTATCAAAAACACAATTTGTATTGTTATTATTCGCCTCAATTAGGTTGGAAAAATTGGCTGATTCATCAGCAGTGAGGGCTTTCCTATATTGCACTGTACTGTCTTTCCAAGCTAGTCAGAAGACTTCCAGTTTGGTGGAGCACAATTTCTTTTCCAATTTTCTGGAAGCTTGCTACAGGGCTCGGGTTATTTTCTGTACACCAGCAAGGTAATTTCTTTTGACAAATTTTGTTTGTTTTTAGGGGTGCGACTGCATCTAGGGTATTACGCAAGGTTAAATTTAGATTTTTTTACTCCGTCTTTGGGTAGGTGGCGGGATTCTGGAAGGGCATCTAGGAATCTTTTGGTTGCCTGAGAATTTATAGCACAGATTTTGATAATCCTTGGTTGGGGTCTGAGCAGGTTTTTTGTTACGATTGCAAACATAATAATATTGTGGTCTGATTATGTGGATTATGTGGATCCACAATCATTTTATCCATGGTACAAAACTAGATCCAATGCGTAGGCCCAGAGACATGTTGGACAAAACCCACTAAGTCGATGATGGCTCCAAAAGCTTCTTGGAATGGGTCTGTGGACTTTTCCATGTGACTATTGAAGTCACCAAAAATGTGAATATTATCTGCGACGACTACGGTCTGATAGGAATTCAGGGGAATCAGTGAGGAGCGCTTTATACGGACCAGGTGGCCTGTAAACAGCAGCTATTAAAGTGATTGAGTAGGCTACATAGATGTCATGACAAGAAGCTCAAAAGACGAAAACAGTATTTTTTTCTGTCGTAAATGTTAGCAACACCTCCGCCTTTGCGGGATGCACAGGTTGAAGTGGTCACTAGTGTAACCAGGAGGAGAGGCCTCATTTAACACAGTAAATTGATCAGGCTTGAGTCATGTATCAGTCAACATAAAATAGCCCTATTTTGAGATGTGAGATATCACAATCTCTTTCAATAATGACAGGAATGGAGGAGCTCTTTATTCCATTGAGATTTCTAAGGTGAACACCGCCATGTGTAGTTCTGCCCAACCTAGATTGAGGCACAGACACGGTGTAGTACGATTCGATCTTTGTCCTGTATTGACACATTGCCTGTTTGATGGTTCGTCGGAGGGCATAACATGATTTCTTATAAGCTTCTGGGTCAGAGTCCCGCTCCTTAAACTTCTTGACGCACCCATCCCGTTAGCGGGATCATTTTCATCAACATCCGCTGAATTGCAGCGCACCAAATTAACTTTCATGAAATCACAAGTGCAATATAGCAGAACACAACTTAGCTTGTTGTTAATCCATCTGGCGTGTCAGATTTCAATAATGCGTTTCGGCGAAAGCATACCAAGCATTTATGTAAGCACATCTCTCGCAGTAGACAAAAAATGACAAACAGCTAGCAGCCAAGTAGATTGGTCAAGAAAGTTAGAAAAACAATAAATTAAATCGCTTGATGATCTTCTGATGTTTGCACTCACGAGACTCCCAGTTACACAATAAATGTTTCTTTTGTTCCATAAAGATTATTTTTATATCCAAAATACCTGTTCTATCCTGCCGATAGATTGTATAACCTGCAAGCTATATGTTATTAATGTCGTTGTTCAGCCACGACTCGGTGAAACATAAGATATTACAGTTTTTAACCTCTTGCGACGAGCAAACCCGTATCCGGGAGCGTAATCATAGCCACAAATGCATTAGCATAACGCAACGGACATAAATACCCCTATAAACTTTTCCTATTCATGAAAATCGCAAATGAAATGAAATAAATATATTCAAATACAAGCTTAGCCTTTTGTTAAAAACACTGTCATCTCAGATTTTCAAAATATGCGTTACAGCCAACGCTAAACGCATTTGTGTAAGTTTATTCTGGGCTGATCCCTCACCTTCCTCATGATCATTAATGCCCCACGAGGTGAGATCTTGCATGAAGCCCCAGACCGAGGGTGATTGACTTTCATCTTGAACTTCTTCCATTTTAGAATAATTGCGCCAACAGTTGTTGCCTTCTCAACAAGCTGCTTGCCTATTGTCATGTAGCCCATCCCAGCCTTGTGCAGGTCTACAATTTAACACTGATGTCCTTACACAGCTCCCTGGTCTTGGCCATTGTGGAGAGGTTGGAGTCTGTTTGATTGAGTGTGTGGACAGGTGTCTTTTATACAGGTAACGAGTTAAAACAGGTGCAGTTAATACAGGTAATGAGTGGAGAACAGGAGGGCTTCGTAAAGAAAAACTAACAGGGCTGTGAG